>NC_026006.2:42785940-42921866 GCF_000442705.2 Elaeis guineensis | reverse complement strand
ATCTAATCAAATCCGACTTAGGTTCAGCTATTGGTGTCGGTCCTTCTACCTGTTGAACTTCATCAAGCTCAACCTTAGAGGCAATGGTTCCTTCATCAAGAAACTCCTTTTCTAAAAAGATTGCCTTAAGGCTGACGAACATCTTTTGTTCATCAGCATGGTAGAAAAAAATCCTTTGATCTCTTTAGGGTACCCGATGAATGTGCATTTGTCAGACCTAGGTCTAAGTTTATCTGTGACTAATCGTTTGACATAGGCTGGGCACCCCCACACCCTAAGGTGTGAAAGTGCTGACTTACGTCCTGTCCATATCTCATATGGAGTCTTAATTACAGACTTACTTGGAACCTTATTTAATAGATAACAGGTCGATTCGAGTACATATCCCCAGAAGGATATCGGTAAGCTAGAAAAAATCATCATGGATCGAACCATGTCTAACAGAGTTTGATTTTTCCTTTCAGATACACCATTATACTGTGGTGTTCTTGGAGGAGTCCATTGGGGGAGAGAATCTCATTCTTTTCTAGATATGTGAGAAACTCACTAGAAAGATATTCTCCTCCTCGGTCAGATTGAAGAATTTTAATACTCTTCCGAGTTTGTTTTTCTACTTCACTTCAAAATTATTTGAACATTTTAAATGAATCTGACTTATGTTTCATCAGATAGACATATCCATATCTAAATAGATCATCCATAAAAGTTATGAAGTAGAAATATCCACCTCTAGCACTTGTACTCATGGGCCCGCATACATCAGTATGTACTAGGCCCAAGAGCTCAATAGCTCTCTCACCTTTTTCAGTAAAAGGTGACTTGGTCATTTTACCAAGAAGACAGGACTTACAGGTTGGAAGTGATTCACAATCACTGACTTCGAAGATTTTCTCTTGAGTCAACCTGTTTATTCTATTCTTGTTTATATGACCCAGCCTATAGTGCCATAAGTAGATATCTGACACACACTATCTAATCTAGGATGCTTGCCAGTAGAATAGACTCTTATCGGGCTTGATCTTTCTGGTCTGGCCCTACACTGATGTCCTAGCTTGCACCTTTTTCACTTTCTTCTTCTTGTTCTTTTTTTCTTTCTTAAAGGGTCGAGAACCAGAAGATGAATCTCTCACTAAGTTCACCGACTCCTTGTGGAGTTGGTGATCCTTCTCAAAGTTCTGAAGCAACCCCAATAACCCGTGGTAGTTCACTTCAGACTTTGTCATTCTATAATGAGTGAGGAATGGGAGATAAGACTTGGGCAACGAGTTTAGTATTGCATCCTTCCCAAGCTGCTCATGCAAGAAAAAGCCGAGCTTGCTCAATCATTCTATCAGCTCGATCATGTACAATACATGATCAGTGACAAAGGCACCATCCCGCATTTTGACGTTGAAGATGGTATAATTAGTCTTGTGCCTCTCCACGTCATCAGGTGTGCCAAAGGCATCCTTCAACACTTGAAGCATGTCCTTTGGCTGAGCCGTCTCGAATCTGCGACTGAACTCGTCGCTCATGGCAGCCAGTATGATACAGCGCACTGTGGTTCGATCACTGAGCCACTTCTGGTAAGTATCTCTGACTGTTCCACGTGCATTGGCAACTGGCTCCTCAGGTGCAGGATCCATTATCACATATAGGATCCGTTCATGCTCCAGGACTATCTTCAACTTTCAGTATCAGCTACCGAAGTTGGGTCCCATCAACTTATCATTATCCAACAATGATCAGAGCGATAGGGAAGTGGCCATATCTGCTCAAAGAAAAATCATAATCTAATTAGTAATTGATTCATTAAACCTAAAGATTTGAATTTTAATCAAAAGATTTCTCTCACTATTTTATTCAAATTAGTAGCCTCTACCTCCAATTCGAGGAATTACCCTAATTCCTTAGTGGGTACTAGAATCCACTTAGACTGCACACAAGCCCAACTTTGGTTGTCCAACCCATGTACATCTAAGGGTAGGTTCATAACCAATTGTTTCTCTAAATAATTTTTAGTAATTTTAATTTTGCCCCAGAAACCTAATCAGTAGGTTTTGGCCTCTACTGTAAGGATCCGGTTAGGTCCAACCATTAACATGACCATACTGGTGCATCTAACCAACGAATGATTAAGCCCAACTTTGGTTGGCTCACCTAACCACCATTAGAGAGATATTTTTAAATCGTCATATGATGAGTGATAATTCCATTAGTCAACAAGCACCAGGCCTTTGGGTCTGCAATGATTATTGAGTTAATGGACTCATTATCCAACACCTTAATGGGAGGCTATGACTCAGTTATCTCCATAACTTTATCATTTTAAGGATCTAATAATTTTAGAAGATTTAAATGATTTAGAGGATGAGGTCAGATGAACCAACTTATCATGATCCTCCCACTGGCTTCACCAAGTCAGCTTAAGGAAGACCATTAAAAGGGCTGATCTAGTAGCACCTAAATCAGTCACACTGATTTACCTAGCTGACATGGGTCAGCTCGAATAGTTAAGTGATCCGATCAAAACATAATTTCACCAAGAGGCCAGGTAAGTTTGATCAGTGGGAGGGTCGGCCAAAGCTTGCCTTAGACACCATAAAAAAATGGCTAAATAAGCGGGCTTCCAATTAAAAACCACCCCTCTAGTTTACCTTAAACACCAACTGATTTAATTAGTTTCGATTAGATCAACCTAACAGTTCATGCTAGACCACTTAGCCAAGAATCAAGTCCATTTGGTTCTCGTTAAAGACATGGACTTGACCAACTACAACTATTGTAATTGATCTAGAGAATCCTTGACCTAATCTAAGACAACAATTGATTAGATTTAGTCAATTCTGTAATTAAGTCCATCTTTAATCTAACCATAGGTCTAACCTAATTAATGGACCTAATTTTCACTAACCCATTAACCCAATGTGTTATGGTTTGTGTCTTAGGTTCTTCAATTCACAATCCTAGAACCTAATCAAACAACTTCTTAATTCTTAATTAAGTTTTGGGCTGAGGGTTGGGTTCGGCTTTTCAAAAATAATTTTCATATTTGTAAAATAATTTTACAACATGGTTCTACCAACCATATTGCATATTTGATTCATAATTAAGATACAAATGAAATAAACATGAAACTACTTTAGATCTAATCTAAACAGGTTCATGTAATTAAAATAATTTTAACTTTAAATAATTTTTTTACATAAAAATTATTAATAAAGAGATTTTATTTTAGATTTAAATATCTTTTAAATTTAATAAATTATAAATTTAATCTAGATCATATCTAACAAATTTATGATTAAAGATAGATCTACACGAACTAGGACAACCTTCGCACTGTAAGAGGTAAACCTTACAGCAAGACAACCTTGCAGTTCGTGATTGATCTAAAATTTTAATTTTAGATTTAATAATTAAATTATAAATTAGATCTAATCTAAAAAATAATTTAAGAATGTATAAATAATCATGTAATAAATAACCTAGGCTCTGATACCAATTGAAGGAACCAGATCTAGGGTTTCAGGGTTAGATCTTGAAATTTTTTCGAGATCAGGCAGTGGAAGACTAAAATAAATTAAAATTTATTTTTTAAAACTAGATAATTCTTAGATCTAAGATCCTAATATATAATTATTATATAGTATTAAATCAAAAATTAAAATATATAGAGCATGAACTACATGTTGATCATATCAACATATTTCTATACTATATCTAATGTATGTATTAAACAATAGATCAGATCTATTACCTTACTAGTTAGATATTCTAACCTTACTGATCCGAGCTTGAAGATGATGTTGCAAACCGCACATACATCTGGTCTCTAAGAGTCATCCACACGAGCCCAGGAATCTCGATCAGAAGTTCTGCTCCAGAAAATCAGCACAGTATGCTAGTACTGTGCTGATACTTCTTCGATGGTTGATCAGATGCCTCCTTCTTCTTGATTTAGACTCTTCCAAAGATGAGAAGTAGGAGGAGAAGTTTTAAATCTGAGACACTCTCAGAAAACTTAAGATGGAGGAAGGGAAGAGATGAAACTAACAACCCTAGAAGAAGACCCTCTTCTTCTTCTCTTTACTCTCTCCTAGACACCCTGTCTTGTGTCTATTATATCTCTACGACTCAAAGATCTTTCTCTCTGATTTTTGGATGCCCCAAAGATCTCTCAAATATCTGTGTTTTGCAAAAATTTTATGAAGAAACTCATTTTATAAAGAGAGATATGATAGAGTCCTTGTCTAGGTCAAATACCTAGTCAAGGCTTATCCAAACATGGCAAGATAAGGGGCACCCAACTCTTGGGCTCCTTCTTATTTTCATGCATGGACCATCAGTAAAGGGTGCATAATGTGTGCCTTAAAAGTCTTAAAAATATCAAAAAAAAATTAGATAAATTTGGTATAAAAAAGAAAGAGTTTTGGATTTCTAAAACTCTATCTCATAGAATTTGAAATCCAAACTTATTCCTACTTTGATTTGATCCACAACTACTTTCCATATAAGAAAGAAGAGAGAAAATCTTTTGGATGTGGGAAAGACCTGGGAGAGGGTTTTTGTCACACAAAATAAGAGAAAATTGATGTGAAATAAGAGAGAAGGCATGGGGGGGCTTATGTGGCGCAAGGTGGAATCCTAGTCTTACTAGGATTCTATCTTATGACTTATTTTAATTTAGTTTCTTAAATCAAATCAAATCAAAATTAGATCAACCCAATTAAAATAGATTTTAACTCAATTAAAAATCTAATTTAATCAGATTAAATTAGATTTAAATTTAATTTAATTTTCTAATCAAATTAGAAATTAGGTTGATCTAAGTCCTAATTGAACTAGGACTAGTTTTTTCCTTGCACTTGGCTTATCCAATAAATCAATTGGACTTGATCCAATCAAGTCCAAACTAAATCTAATTAAATCATATTCAATTAGACTTAATCTCAGCCTATTGACTTAATCAAATTAAGTCAATTTGTAATCAAATTGCTAATCGATCCTCCTGCAACACTTGCACTAGGTTAAATATCAATCGTATTGATCATTTAACCCTAGAACGATTCTTAATCATTGATCAACCATCCGATCGGATCATAAACTCTAATGTGTGTGATCTCATAGGTCTGAACCTAAGTCAGTAGCACAAAAATAAATTTTTATATCAATCGAAGTGACCATCTAGTAATGGTACTCGACGATCGGATAGGTCGAATGTGTAGAACAACATCCTTAGAACCCATGCGGATATAGTTTCTATATAATTCATCCCATTGATTAAAATGATCATAGGATACCTCAGAGTTTAACTGTCAACTCTGATCAGGTTATCCACATTATATTTCAAAATATCAAATCCATCTGATGGATTACCTTGGCCAAGGTTTTGCTAAATTAAAATACAGTGACTCATTCTTCTCCAACTCCTGGAGTGGTCAATCCCATCTCGATCATATTCTGACTTTGTAAGTACTTGACTATGTCCAGAAGCTTTCCATCATGAATTAGAAATTCAGTTAGTCCAATACCAAAGCACAGTGAGTTGCTTACAAGTTACTGAGGTGATCTCAGGTCTAAGGGACACTTATACCTATATCCCATCAGAGATATTCTTGATGGTAGAATGCTCTGAAGTTGGTCACGTTCAATGATGATGTACCCTTATATCTCACCTGTATGCCATACCTGTTGAAAATAGTATCCAAAGTCAATCGTTAGCCTGTTGACGGTTGTGCTCATTTTTATATTATACATGAATTATGAATTAATAAAAATTATTTTAATTTTTTTTATCATAAAATATTTCATCTTCTAATGAACTCCTATGTTGTAGTGAAGTCCTTAGGACTATTTAGACTCGACAAAGGAGGATCTGTCATTTAGTCCTTAAATTTGTTCGCGACCAAATGATACATTGTTACCAAGGATGACAACGTTTATCAAACATAGGTCGTTGTGTGCCATATAGGTTGGTTGTCCTCTTAACCAATGAGTGTGGAGACACTGGTATGACATATAAGTGAGATGTAAGGATACATCTGCACTGAACGTGACCGACTCTGGAGCTATTTCTGCTGTCAAGATTTGCTTCGATGGAATATGGGTATAAATATCCCTCCGACCTGAGACCGCCACGGTGACTTGCAAGCAACTCACTGCACTTAGGCACTGGACTACCTGAATTTTTAATTCAGTGACGGAAGGCTGCTGGGTGTAGTCAAGTACCTGACTTGTCGGTGTGTGTGTCAAGATGGGATTGACCACTCCAGTTTAGGAGCTGTGTACAGTCGTATTTCAATTTAGCAAAACCTTGGCCAGGGTAGTCTTTGTGAGGAGTCACAGGACTGTTTGATTTGAGCACGATTTGAATGATTTGATCAGGGTTGACAGTTTAACCCTGAGTCATCCTAAACACAGAGGTCAAAAGGATGAATTATACAGTAACCATATTCACGTAGGTTCTGAGTGTTGCGATTGCGACCATTCGACCTATCCGATCATCGAGTACCATTGCTAGATGGTCACTTTGATTAGTACAGGAATTGGTTCCTGTGCTACTGGCTTAGGTTCGAACCTACGGGGTCACACACATTAGAGGTTCTTATCTGATCTGATGGCTGATGTAGAATCCTACATGTTTGAGACTCAGTGATCGGGAATCAGGATTCTTTGATCATGAGTTCCACACATTATGGGTACCGGGGTCAAGAGTCCCATTGGTTGGGATTTTTCGATCAGGTTTACATATCGATGAATTCTGATTCCTGATTGCCCATCGGATTTAGACTCAGTATTTATGAGAGGTTTAATTAGTGATTTGATTGCTAATTAACTCAATTTGATCGAGTAATTATTTTTGGATCAAGTTCAATTGAATTGGATTCAGTTGGGTTTGACCCGATTAGGTTAAGAGTTGACCTAATCGTCGAGATGGTTTGGTCCCTGATTTGATCAGGGGTTGGACTTAGTCAATTCCTGATTTGATTAGAATTTTATTGAGCCTAATTAAGTCTAATTAAGTTGAGTTTAAATTAGTCTAATTGGACCTAACTTATTTGGTTCAATTAGGTTGGTTTAAATAATTAAACCACCTTGACCCAATCTCCATGCGCCACTTCACTTCCATTGCACCCATTTGAATTCATGAGAAGAAACTTCTCATGAATTTTTTCCTCACACCAAGCCCTCTCCACGCCCCACTTTAATGTGCCAAATGGATGGATAAGGATGTTTGGTTGGCCATTCAAATTCAAAATAAAGTTTGAATTTGAATGGGCAATCAATCTTTGCACCTTATCATTTTTTTTATGCCCTATTTATTACATGAGAAAAGATTTCTTATGAAATCACTCCATGCATAATTTAAGCCACGCCTCATGCCTTTAGTGGATAAGGGATGAGTTGGTGTCCATTTGAATTCAAAATTTGATTTGAATTCAAATGTGTGCAATTACTCATCTTTATCCTTTCTTTTGGATAAGATGTTTGACGTTGTTATAAAAGGAGGAGAAGAGTGGGGCATGCAAGAAGAAGTTTTTTGGAGAAAAATTTTGGGGTGTGAGAAGCCTTGTGCGTGAGAAGGAAGTCCATATCCTTCCAAGAGAAAAAGAAAAAAAAGAAAGAAAAGTGGGTGCAAGATTTTCGGTGAGTTCCCTAGAGTTTTAGCCTGGGGTTCGGGAAGTGAGAAAGTGAGCTACGAGTGTCGTGAGCTCACAAAATCTCAGAAAGATCTTCAACATCCTCTCAAGCACGTCTGTTGATGATCCAGAATATTCGAAGAATCGACAGACATCAATCGAAGGAGTTCGATCAGCATCCACCATTAAAAGGGCTCTACAACGAGCTAGCACTCGTGAGGAGTCGATCAGACTGGAAGCTTCGTGTGGATGATCCGCAGAGGTCAGACATACTGTGTGGCTACATCACGATGATCAGACTCTTCCAACGGTGATCAGATTACGGTGATCTACTACCCGTACAAAGGTATTGTATTCTGAATACATTACAGTAAAGTGCTTACTATTCGAATTTGAATTTCAAATTTAAATGAATACATGCTATATATCATATTTAGATCCTAGTGTAGGATAAATTTATTTTAATTAATTAGATTAATTAATATCTTTTCACTGTAAAATCATAATTTTGAAAAAAATTTAAAATTACCATTTTACCCCTGCACTGAATTTTCTCCAAAAATGGTATCAGAACAAGGTTCTTAGATATGATATATATATTTGCATGCGTAGATTAAGTTGTAATCTAAAAGTTTAAATTTAAAATTTAAAATTCAAAATTTAAAATTTAAATTTTGAAAGTTGTTCGAAATTCAAAATTCAAAAAAAAAAATTGAAATTCAAAATTCAAAATTTAAATTTTGAAATTTAAAATTTAAAATTTAAAATTCAAAAGTTTGAAATTCAAAATTTGAAATTTGAAATTTGGATGAAATTTCAAATTTGAAATTCAAAATTTAAAATTCAAAAATTTGAAATTTGAAATTTGTTTGAAATTTGAAATTCAAAATTTAAAATTTAAAATTTAAATTTTAAAATTGGTATATTTAGATATACTTGATCTAAGTTGCAAGTAATCGAATTGGATTGGTTGCCATGGCCGTCCGGTCATAGGAGAAAAGTAGGGTTTAAAGGCCCTCTCCTCCCATTCGATGGGGTCTCCTATGGCAGTAGGGGTACCGCTGTAATTATATCCCATGCAGATGAAGTAGCGAAAGAAATTAATTGTAAAAGTTCAATTGTGAAATTTATCATGCATGTGTTAGATTAGATCTAAAGGAATATTCATGATTTATTTTGATTGAGTTATTTTCTGTTATGTAATTAACAATATGATTGCTATTTATGAAATATGCTGATCTATTTGTGAAATGAGTCAACATATTTGGTAAATAGAAAATAAAACTTTTCAAATTTAAAAATTATTTTTGAAATACCAAATCCTGACCCATCAGCCCAAATACTTAATTAAAAGAATTAAGTATTGTCTAGTAGGTCTAGAATTGTGAATTAAGACCTAAGACAATTGCATAAACTTGTGGGTCAATGGGTTAGATGGATTAGATCCATAATTGGGTTAGACCTAAGGCTAGCTTAAAGAAATGGACTAAATTAGAGTAATTGGTCAAATTTAATCAAAAGTTGAATTAGATTAGGTCAAGGATACTCTAGACTCAACTCCAATAGTTGTAGTTGAATGGGTCTATGTCTTTAACTAGACCAAGATAGACTTAATTCATGGCTACGTGGTGGAATCCTATTTAATAAGTTGATCAAATTAAAACTAATGAACCGGTTGGTGTCTAAGGTAAGTTTGGCATTTTGACCAGTGGTTTTTAAGTGGGAGCTACTCGCAGTGATTCGATCTCTGACGAGTTAATAGCTTATCCCCACCACTGATCTCACTTACCTGGCCAACCTGGTGAATTAGGTTTTGATTAGATCACTTGGTGATTAGGGCTCACCCATGTCATTAGGTAAATCTGTTTGACTGATTTAGGTGCTCCTAATGCCAGCTTTAATTAAATTATTTTTTAATCTGACTTGGTGAAGTCAGTGGGAGGATTGAAATTGATTGAATATTTTTTTCTCATCTATCCTTTAATAAAATCCTCAAAAATTATTAGGTCCCTAAAAATGATTAAGTTATATTGATAACTAAGTCATAGCCTCCCATTAAGTGAGTGATAATAAGTCCATTAGTTTAATAATCATTGGAGGCCCAAAAGTCTGGTGCTTATTGACTAATGGAATTATCATTCATAATATAATAATTTAGTTTGAGTCTTTCTGATGGTGGTCAGGTTGGCCAGCCAAAGTCGGGCCTGATCATTTATTGGTCCGATTCATCAAATCAAATCATGTTAATGGTTGGACATAACCAGATCTTTTCAGTGGAGGTCAAAGCCTACTGATTAGGTTCTGGGGCAAAATTAATTACTAGAAGTTGTTTAGAGAAACAACTAGTTATGAACCTACCCATAGATGCACATGGGTTGACCAACCAAAGTTGGGCTCGTGTGTAGTCTGTGTGGATTCTAATATCCACTAAGAAATTAAAGTAATTCCTCAAATTGGAGGTTGAGGCTACTAGTTCGTAAAAATATTGGGAGAAACTTTAGACTAAAGTCCAAGTCTTTAGTATTTATAATTTATGTACTAATAGAGGTCTGATTTTCTTTTATGCAGCTATGGCCACTACCCTGTCCCTCCGATCATTATTAGAAAATGACAAGCTCATGGGATCTAATTTCGATAGCTGGTATCAAAAATTAAAAATCGTCATTGAGCATGAGCGGATCCTTTATGTAGTAACGGATCCGGCACCTGAGGAGCCAGCCCTGAACGTTAGAGGGACGGTTCGAGACACTTATCAGAAGTGGCTCAACGACCGCACCATCGTTCGGTGCATTATGCTGGCGGCAATGAATGATGAGTTTAGTCGCAGGTTCGAGAACGTCCAGCCACAGGAGATGCTTCAAATATTGAACGACTCCTTTGGCACGCCTGACGATGTTGAAAGGCACAAAACTAGTTGTGCCATTTTCAATGCTCGAATGAGGGATGGAGCCTCAGTCACTGATCATGTACCGTACATGATCGAAATGATTGAGCGCCTAACTAAACTGGGCTTTTCCCTGCACGAGCAGCTCGGTAAGGATGCGATTCTTAATTCATTGCCCAAGTCCTTCCTCTCCTTCTTTACTCATTTTCGGATGACAAAGCCTACAGTGAATTACCACAGTTTGTTGGGGTTGCTGCAGAACTTTGAGAAGGATCACCAGCTCCATAAGGAGTCGGTGAATGTTGTTGGAGGGTCTTCTTCTAGTTATCGACCCTTTAAGAAAGGGAAGAAGAAGAACAAGAAGAAGAAGAATAAGAAGGTGCAGCTGCATGCTGGGACATCTGCACAGGGTCAGACCAAGAAGTGCAAGCCCGACCAGAGTCAGGTGGAGTACTTCTTTTGCAAGAAGCAGGGGCACTGGAAGAGAAACTATCCTCTATACATTGCTTTCCTGGACCCGAACAGGCCGAAGAAGAAGCAAGGTACTTATATGATAATACCTTGCAACTTTTCTATTTGTAATACTACTGCCTGGGTATTGGATACCAGAAGCCCTTATCATATTTGCAATTCGATGCAGGGTCTGCAGGTCGTAGGAGATTTGATGAAGACGAGAGATTCCTGAACGTTGGAGATGGAAGCAGAGTTTCAGTTCTAGCATTAGGAATCATGAACATTGTAATCAATTCTCAAAACGTAATTCTGAGTGAATATCACTATTGTCCAAGCTTTTTATTAAATATTATTTCTATAGGCCTTTTGGCCATGAACGGTTATCAATTTTTAATAAAAGAAAATATTTGCAATATCATTTTGAATGGTGTTACAATGTTTGTTGGACAACTTAATAATGGAATTTACTTTCTATCATAACCTGTTAATGTGGTTCAAACCTCCGATAAACACCTTAGAATAGATAATGTGTTAGAAGTCTACCTTTGGCACTGTAGGCTAGGTCATATCAATAAGAACATGATAAACAGGTTGGCTCAAGAAGAAATTCTTAAAGTAGGTGATTGTGAATCACTTCCAACCTGTGAGTCCTGTCTTCTTGGTAAAATGACCAAATCACCTTTTACTGGAAAAGGTGAGTGAGCCAGTGAACTCTTGGGTTTGGTACATTTTGATGTATGTGGACCCATGAGCTCAAGTACAAGAGGTGGATATTTCTACTTCATAACCTTCACAGACGACCTATCGAGGTATGGGTATGTCTATTTAATGAAGCATAAATCGGAGTCATTTGAAATGTTTAAACTATTTCAAAATGAGATAGAAAAATAAACTGGTAAGTGTATTAAAACTTTTCGATCTGATCGAGGAGGTGAATACCTTTCCAATGATTTTCTGACATATCTTGGGGAGAATAGAATTCTTTCTCAGTGGACTCCTCTTGGAACACCACAACATAATGGTGTATTTGAAAGGAGGAATCGGACCTTGTTGGACATGGTTCGATCCATGATGGGGTTTGCTGGTCTACTGATCTCCCTCTGGGGATATGCGCTCGAATCGGCTTGTTACCTTCTAAATAGGGTTCCGAGTAAGTCTGTAACCAAAACGCCATATGAGATATGGATAGGACGTAAGCCAGTACTCTCGCACCTTAGGATTTTGGGGTGTCCGGCTTATGTTAAACGTTTAATAATGGACAAGTTTGGACCTAGGTCTGACAAGTATAATTTTATAGGGTACCCAAAAAAGACCAAAGGGTATTACTTCTACCTAGCTGATGAGCAAAAAGTGTTTGTCAGCCTTAAGGCAATCTTTTTGGAAAAAGAGTTCCTTGGTGAAGGGACTGTTGCCTCTAAGATCGAACTTGACGAAGTTCGGTAGGTAAAAAAATCGATACAAGTTGCTGAACCTGAATCGGATTTGGTTAGATCAGATCCGGAGCCCATTGTTCAAGCACCCTTAAGGCGATCTGGTAGAGTACCACATCAACCGGATAGATACTATGGTTTCTTGGTCCGGGACGGCGATCCTATCGAACTTGATGAAAATGATGAGGATCCGATCACCTACATGGATGCAATGCAGAAACCCGACTCTGAGAAATGGCTGGAGGCCATGAAATCCGAAATGGAGTCCATGAATATCAAGGATGTGTGGACATTGGTTGACCCACCCGAAGGAGTAAAACCCATAGGGTGTAAGTGGGTCTTCAAGAGGAAGAGAGGCACAGACAGAAAGGTGGAAACCTATAAAGCCCGTCTGGTTGCCAAGGGATATCGTCAACATTATGGTATAGACTATGACGAGACATTTTCTCCTGTGGCAATGCTCAAATCCATTCGGATTATGCTTGCGATAGCTGCCCATCTGGACTATGAAATCTGGCAGATAGATGTGAAGACATCTTTCCTAAATGGAGAGCTGGATGAAGAGGTGTATATGATACAACCTGAAGGATTCACATCCACAGATGAGTCTAAGGTGTGCAGGCTACAGAGGTCCATTTATGGACTTAAGCAGGCATCACGGAGTTGGAACATACATTTTGATAAGATGATCAAGATGTATGGCTTCGTTAAGAATGGAGAAGAGCCATGCATTTATAAGTGGGCTAATAGTCCAGTAGTAGTATTTCTTGTATTGTATGTGGATGACATTCTCTTAATCGAAAATGATGTCCCTGCATTACAGGGAATAAAGATTTGGCTGTCGTCACAGTTCTCCATAAAGGATCTGGGAGAAGCTTGCTACATCCTAGGGATGAGGATCTATAGGGATAGATCTAAAAGGTTGCTTGGTTTATCTCAGTCCACGTACATTGATACTATGCTGAAGAGGTTCAGCATGAAGAATTTCAAGAAAGGCTATCTTCCGATAGGCCATGAAATTTCTCTCTCGAAGAGGGATTGTCCGACAACACCTTAAGAGAGAGAGCGTATGGATAGGATTCCATATGCTTCGGTAGTGGGATCTATCATGTACGCCATGACATGTACACGACCAGATGTGGCATACTCACTAGGGATAGTGAGTAGATACCAATCTGATCCAGAAAAGAATCATTGGAAGGTTGTTAAAACCATCCTGAAGTATTTAAGAAATACTAAGGACCAGTGGCTTGTTTATGGTGAATCGGAGTTGAGACTTATAGGGTTTACAGACTCTAGTTTCCAGTCTGATCATGATGACAGCAAAAGTATGTCGGGATTTACTTTTACCCTTAATGGTGGGGCTATCTGCTGAAAAAGTTTCAAGCAGCATACAGTGGCTAATTCAGTTTGTGAGGCGGAGTATGTCGCTGCATCAGATGCTGCCAAAGAAGTGGTGTGGCTGAGAAAATTTATCACCGAGCTCGGAGTAGCACCCTCCCTTGTTGGTCCAGTTCTGCTCTACTGTGATAGCTCTGGAGCCATTGCTCAGGCGAAGGAACCAAAGGCACACCAGCGGACGAAGCATATTCTGCGTCACTACCATCTCATCCGAAAAATTATAGATCGAGATGACGTCGATCTTCAGAAGATTGATGGGAAGGAGAACCTGGTTGACCCATTCACTAAAGCCATTGCGGTGAAGGAGTTCGACAACTACAAGTCGAAGATGGGTATTAGATACTGCACCGATTGGCTTTAGGCCAAGTGGGAGATTGTTAGGAATAGTGTCCCAAAGCCAATCGTCAGTCTGTTGATGGTTGTGCTCATTTTTGTATTGTACATGAATTATGAATTAATAAAAATTATTTTGGCTTTTTTCATCACAAAATATTTCATCTTCTAATGAACTCCTATGTTGTGGTGAAGTCCTTAGGACTATTTAGACTCGACAAAGGAGGATTTGTCGTTTAGTCCTTAAATCTGTTCACGACCAAATGATACGTTGTTACTAAAGACGACAACGTTTATCAAACATAAGTCATTGTGTGCCATATAGGTTGGTTGTCCTCTTAACCAATGAGTGTGGAGACATTGGTATGGCATACAGGTGAGATGTAAGGGTACATCTGCACTGAATGTGACCGACTTCGGAGCTATTTCTGCTGTCAAGATTTGCTCCGATGAAATATGGGTATAAATATCCCTCCGACCTGAGACCGCCACGGTGACTTACAAGCAACTCACTGCACTTAGGCACTGGACTACCTGAATTTTTAATTCAGTGACGGAAGACTGCTGGGTGTAGTCAAGTACTTGACTTGTCGGTGCGTGTGTCAAGATGGGATTGACCACTCCAGTTTAAGAGCTGTGTACAGTCATATTTTAATTTAGCAAAACCTTGGCCAGGGTAGTCCTTGTGAGGAGTCACAGGACTGTTTGATTTGAGCACGATTCGGATGATCTGATCAGGGTTGATAGTTTAATCCTGAGTTGTCCTAAACACAGAGGTCAAAAGGATGAATTATACAGTAACCATATTCACGTAGGTTTTGAGTATTGCGATTGCGACCATTCGACCTATCCAATCATCGAGTACCATTGCTAGATGGTCACTTCGATTAGTATAGGAATTGGTTCCTGTGCTACCGACTTAGGTTCGAACCTGCAGGGTCACACACATTAGAGGTTCTTATCTGATCTGATGGCTGATGTAGAATTCTACATGTTTAGGACTCAATGATCGAGAATCAGGATTCTCTGATCACGAGTTCCACACATTATGGGTACCGGGGTCAAGAGTCCCACTGGTTGGGATTTTTTGATCAGGTTTATATATCGATGAATTCTGATGCCTGATTGCCCATCGAATTTGGACTCAGTATTTATGAGAGGTTTAATTAGTGATTTGATCACTAATTAACTCAATTTGATTGAGTAATTATTTTTGGATCAAGTCCAATTGAATTAGATTCAGTTGGGTTTGACCTGATTAGGTTAAGAGTTGACCTAATCGTCGAGATGGTTTGGTCCCTGATTTGATCAGGGGTTGGGCTTAGTCAATTTCTGATTTGATTAGAATTTTATTAAGCCTAATTAAGCCTAATTAAGTTAAATTTAAATTAATCTAATTGGATCTAACTTATTTGGTTCAATTAGGTTGGTTTAAATAATTAAACCACCTTGACCCAATCTCCATGCGCCACCTCACTTCCATTGCACCCATTTGGATTCATGAGAAGAAACTTCTCATGAATTTTTTTCTCACGCCAAGCCCTCTCCATGCCCCACTTTAATGTGCCAAATGGATGGATAAAGATGATTGGTTGGCCATTCAAATTCAAAATAAAGTTTGAATTTGAATGGGCAATCAATCTTTGCACCTTATCCCTTCTTTTACGTCCTATTTATTACATGAGAAAAGGTTTCTCATGAAATCACTCCATGCACAATTTAAGCCACACCTCACGCCTTTAGTGGATAAGGGATGAGTTGGTGTCCATTTGAATTCAAAATTTGATTTGAATTCAAATATGCAATTACTCATCTTTATCCTTTCTTTTGGATAAGACGTTTGACGTTGTTATAAAAGGAGGAGAAGAGTGGGGCGTGTAAGAAGAAGTTTTTTGGAGAAAAATTCTGGGCATGAGAAGCCTTGTGTGTGAGAAGGAAGTCCATATCCTTCCAAGAGAAAAAGAAAGAAAAGAAAGAAAAGTGGGTGCAAGATTTTCGATGAGTTCCCTAGAGTTTTAGCCTGGGGTTCGGGAAGTGAGAAAGTGAGCTTCGAGTGTCGTGAGTCCACAAAATCTTCGAGAGATCTTCAACATCCTTTCAAGCATATCTGTTGATAATCTGAAGTATCCGAAGAATCGACAGACATCGATCGAAGGAGTTCGATCAGTATCCATCGTTAAAAGGGCTCTACAACGAACTAGCACTCGTGAGGAGTCGATCAGATCGGAAGCTTCGTGTGGACGATCCGTAGAGGCCAGACACATTATGTGGCTACGTCATGACGATCAGACTCTTCCGACGATAATCAGATTACGGCGATCTATTACCCACACAAAGGTATTATATTCTGAACACATTATAGTAAAGTATTTACTGTTCGAATTTGAATTTTAAATTTAAATGAATGCATGCTATATATCATATTTAGATTCTAGTGTAGGGTAAATTCATATTAATTAATATCTTTCCACTGTAAAATCATAATTTTAAAAAAGTTTTAAAATTATCATTTTATCCCTGCACTGAATTTTCTCCAAAAATACCAGTGTCTCCACACTCCTTGGTTAAGAGGACAACCAACCCATATGGCCTACAGCGACCTATGCTCGATAGAAGCTGTCATCCTTATTAACAGCCTATCATTTGATCGTGAACAGTTTTAAGGACTAATCGATAAATCCTCTCTTTATCGAATCTGAATAGTCCTAAGGACTTCATCATAACAACGGAGTTCATTAGAAGATGAAAGCTTATGATGAAAATGCCAAATATATTTTATTTATTAACAAATCAATTACAATGCTTGGTTGCTCAACCGTCAACAGCTTGACGATTGACTTTTGAGACATATTTTTCAACAGTTTGATTGGTCCTTTGACCTATGGTGTCACAGTTGCTTACAGTAAGACTGCTGTAGTTTAACTGCATATAAATATTAACTTGATTATGAATTTTTGTAGTGGATGTTGGCATCAGTTGGTTGAGCTGTGCGAGCGATGTGTGTATTTTTATGGGATCATCGATCTTGATAGAGAAGAGTAGTCTTATGAGATTTGAGAAGCTAAGTCCACAAGTCTATGATCATAACAGTGTGATTGATAGAAAAGAGTTTTCATTTAATATCACTAATAGACTTGAGCTGATCGAATTTATGATATGACTAATGATGAGGTTTGACGAATTATCCATGATCTGTCATCTAGTCGGGACTCACGATAGATTTTTTTACACTAACTACATCTAGAGATTTTTTTTTGATTCTGCTGGATTGTCACTACATATTGCTAGATATCACTAGTGGATTGTGAGAGCTCAATAGGATCATTTTGGATCAATGATCCTTGTTGAGTTAGAGTAAAATTATTCCGACCCACTAAAAAGAATTTTTAGTAATATCTATGATAGAGATCATGGTATATCTCACTACCAGATAGAATTGAATCTATGGGGTCACACATAAAGAGAGAAGACCTGAATTAGTTAATAATTGGACTTATGAAGTATCAATTTATATGTATTTAGAGAAATTCTATTGGATTCATGTTAACCTTACTAGCACTTGGGTGAACCCAACTTCTCTTGTGGTTGGTTTATTTATATGATAAGTTTTAACCAATTTCTATACTTGATTTGAACCTAATTGAATTTGATTCAATAAGATCCAATGATTGGATGTTTAATTTATGACTTGGATTAAATCAAAAAAGAATTTTTGATTTTATTCATTAAGAACTCTTGAAGAGAATTTATAAAATCATATAGGCTGATTTGAGAGTTTTTATTAGATCCCATATAATGGGATGCCTAGCATTGGGTATAGACTTAGGTGAGTTTTGGGTGACATCCTATTTATTTGATCCAAGTATATTATGACTAGGACTTCTAATATGATTAGGAGAAGAGATCCTAATTTGATTAGAACATCCTTAAGTTATCTATATAAAGGACTCTAGCCTTTGCTTCTCACATAAGCTCTCTTCCTCCCATCTTGTTGCCACCTATTACTGGGCCCATGCCTCCCCTCCTCTTCCTCTCTCTAGCCCATGCCCTCACTCTCTAGGCATCCCTCTTTGGAGTTGAAAAATGGTGGGTGGCAACAAAGGGTTGGGGTCAAGTGTTGGCGCAAACTAGATTCTTGGTTTCTTCTTTTTCCTCTCAAATTTGTTAAGAGTTAGTTACAACCACTTCTTGATTGTTATTCTTCTTGATTAGTTGAAAAATCAAGAAAAATTCTTGATTTCTTTAAGAATCAAAAAGGAAAGATCAAAAGAGTTCACAATTAAAAGCCTCTCCAGGCTTGGTTCAAGCCTATTCAGGCTTTTAGTTCAAGTAAGCAAGAGTCAAGAGAATCGATTCAAGTCGGCCTTATGGATATCCGTGGAAGCAGAGCACTTGTGCTACTGATTCAGAACCTATTCAGACCCCAGATCCATGGATTGAATTGGATTCAACCCCAGTCATAGATTTGAAGAACAGAAAAAGCGATTAAGATATGTAAATTGATTACAGACTTTCATTTGTTATTCCTAAAATCAGTTTACTTTAATTTTATCATATGAATTAGATTCATAGGTGCTTTCATATGATGAATATATGCTTAGATTAAAAGTATTTTAATCTAATTTTTTTTACTATATTTTAAATTTAGAAAAATTTTAAAATCCACATGCACTAGCATCTGTAGAAAATTCAATAGTAATTTTATGATGAATAATGTCAAAATAATTTTTATTCATTGATTAATAATTTATATATATATTATAGAATGAGCACAATGGTCCAAATGATTGACTTTAAGATATTTTCCAACACAGTCTATTTTTGAAGAGGGCCTGAGAGTTGCATTCATCGAGATTACAACCTAAGCAACAGGTGGAGAGACATTAGGGACTTTGAGCCTCGATTCTTCCACCACCTCCACATCAAGAGTCTTCGACTGAGTTCGAAAAGGACCCAAAGTGGTAACCTTCTTCCTCTTTAGAGGCTCGACTTTTGGGGATGGTTTTCGATCTCTTTTTCTTCTTCATGGCTGTAAGGTCATCGAATATGAGCTTTATCTCTATAATGATGAAAATAAAAAGAAAGTTAGCAGTCTGCAGCAAAAAGAAAGCAAAAGCAATAAAAAACATGAAGAACTATGACCTACATAGGGAGCAACGTAGCTGATGCCTGTATCAAACAGATCTTGCTCAGTGTTAGGATTTGATGCCTCGAGATTCAGCCCATATTGAGTCCACAGTGAGGTTCGCGATGAAAAACGAAGTCCAATGAGACTAAGATCACCCGAAACGGAGCTCGAATGGAGGAGATACGAGCTTTTGAAGTCGGTACGAGATTCGAGGCGACGGAGGACCACCGGCGACCGGTGGCAGGCGACAGCGGCGCGCGGGACACGCGACCCACGCGGGCGGGCGGCCCAAGCGGGCGTGCGGCCCACGCGGGTGCGCAGCCCAGCCGGGCGTGCGGCCCAGGCGCGCGTGGGCCTGCGCACGGGAGCAGGCCGGCCCAGGCCCAGCGGCCTACTGGCCCTTTGCATCGGTCCACCATGGACCGGGTGGTCCACGGCTGGGCCTGTGGACCGTGTGGGCATTTCCCACACGTTTCTCGCAGTCCATGGCACTATTCTATGGATCGGAGCACGATCTAAGGGTGTGGATGGCTCCCGGTCTTGATCTGACGGTCCAGGGGTTATCTGGCTTTGTTTAGGACTCCTAATCCTTCTCTAATCAAGTTTTAAGCCCTTTAAATAGGGCTGATCGATAACAGAGAGGGAGTGGGGGTTCGATTTTTCACTGTGGACGCTGCACGAAACCGAGGAAGGGGCGCGTTGCTGAGAGAAGAAGCAAGAGGCTCCTGGACAGCGGTCGCCAAGCACTTCAGGGGTTCAGGGGGGTCTTCAAGAGAGAGAGAGCTTTTGTGAGGAAAACTTCTAGTGAGAGAGAATTGGGTGTACAAAGGTTGAGGGTGAGGTCTCCTCTTGTAAATTTTTTTTTTCATAGTGAAGTTTGCATGCCTCGTGAAGGCGAGCCCTTTTGTGGCTGATCCACGTATTTTGATTATTTTTTCTTTTTGTTTTGTTTCTTCTTTATTCCTGCTGCATCGCGTGGTACTGAAAAGATCTTGGGAGGTGGTATCCTGGCCAGACATCCACCCAATAAGTGGTATCAGAGCAAGGTGGTATAAGGATGTAGATTGCAGTGATAGTGAGCAAGACTGAAGATGGAGAAGACAGGAACAATCAAGATGGAGATCAACAAGTTTGATGGTAAGAGCAATTTCTCCTTATGGCAAGTAAGGGTGAAGGACGTGCTCATCCAACAGAGGTTGATCGATGCTCTCTTATGCACTGAGAAGCCGACCACCATGGAGGTGCGGGATTGAAAATGGCTACAGATGCAGACGGTGAGTACCATCCGTATGTACCTGATGGATGAGGTGGTGATCTATGTGCTGAGCGAGACTTCCCTGACGGTGCTGTGGTCGAAGCTCGAGGAGTTGTACATGGTGAAGTCTCTCACCAACACACTTTTCCTCTGAAGGCAGTTCTACCAACTGCGGATGACTGAGGGACAGAGTGTGCAGGAGCATCTCAGCCACTTCCAGAAGATCCTCATCGACTTCCTTAGTGTTGGCGAGAATGTTGAGGAGAAGACCAGGGCGCTGGTTTTGCTGGCGTCGCTTCCTCCTGCGTACGAGTCCTTGGTGACTGCTCTTCTAGTGGGGAAGAGCACTATCAAGATGGACGAGGTCACCGCGGCGATAATCCAGAATGAGGTTCTCAGGAGGGAGAACCCAGCTTCGAGCTCAGGTGGCGATAGCTCAGCTTTGGTGACTTCTGAAGGAGCAGGAGGCGGTAGACAGAGCGACAGGAGATCGCAACGAGGACGGTCCAAGTCCAGGAGGGACTTAAGCAAAATTAGGTGTTACCGGTGTGAGGAGTTGGGGCATCTAGCCAGAGATTGCCCTCAACTGAAAAATCGGATGGTGGCTGCTGTAGTGACGGCCGGCAGCGATTTAGATGAAGATGTCCTGGAGATATTTGATGAGGTATGTACTTCTTCCCAGCAGTGGATATTAGATTCTGCATGCCCCTATCATGTATGTTGCAGAGAGGAGCAGTTTGACTCCCTGGAGAACAGTGAGGGTACTGTATATCTGTCGGATGGATCGAGCTGTGCGATCAGAGGCATTGGGACGGTCAGCTAGAGGACACATGATGGTGCAGTGAGGAGATTGAGGGAGGTCCGATACATACCTGATTTCAGGCGAAATCTTATCTCACTTAGCAGACTGGATTCAAGAGGCTACAGGACGATAGCTGGTGGAGAAATCCTAAGGGTGTTATACGGCGATAGGATTATGCTGGAGGGGAAGAATGGGAGCAGAGGACATTATTACCTGGCGGGGAGACCAGTGTGAGGTGGAGCTTCGGGAGCCAGGCGGAGCTTAGAGCGAGGTGGAGCTCCAGGAGGCGGATCGAGCACGAGACAGGAAACTCGGGAGGACGAGAGGCGATGTCACAAGGTGAGATTCCTATTACCGCAAGACGATGCCCCGAGCAGGTCTCAGGTCAGGAGGAGCACAGCATACGACGGAGATGGGATCGAGCAGCCTGGCTCGACTCCCATGTTTGCCTATCCATGATCAGTAGGCGATTGCCCCAGGGCATGGAGGCGAGGAGATCCAAAAGCTCTTGGAGTTTAGAGGAGGCCGAATATCGAGTCGAGGTGGAGATTGTTAGGATTTGATGCCTTGAGATTCAGCTCACATTGAGCCCACAGCGAGGTTCGCGGCGAAAAATGGAGTCCAACGAGACCAAGATCATCCGAAATGGAGCTTAGATGGAGAAGATACGAGCTTTTGAAGTCGGCACGAGATTCGAGGCGACGAAGGACTACCGGCGATCGGTGGCAGGCGACAGCGGTGCGGCCGCAGGCGGCGGTGCGCGGGACGCGCAACCCAGGCTTGCGCGGGATGCACGACCCACGCGGGCGGGCGGCCCAGGCGGGCACGCGGCCCAGCCTGGCACGCGGCCCAGGCGGGCGCGCAGCCCAGGCGGGCGCGCAGCCCAGCCGGGCGCGTGGCCCAGGCGCACGCGGGCCTGTGCGCGGGAGCAGGCCGACCCAGGCCCAGCGGCCTGCTGGCCCTTTGCACCGGTCCACCGTGGATCGGGCGGTCCACGACTGGGCCTATGGACCGCATGGGCGTTTCCCACGCGTTTCTCGCGGTCCACGGCACTATTTCATGGACCGGAGCACGATCTGAGGGTGTGGGTGGCTCCCGATCTTGATCCGACGGTCCAGGAGTTATCTGGCTTTGTTTAGGACTCCTAATCTTTCTCTAATCAAGTTTTAAGCCCTTTAAATAAGGCTGATCGGTAACAGAGAGGGAGTGGGGGTTCGGTTTTTCACTGTGGACGCTGCACGAAACCGAGGAAGGGGCGCGTTGTTGAGAGAAAGAGCAGGAGGCTCCTGGACAGCAGTCGCCAGGCACTTCAGGGGTTCAGGGGGGTCTTCAAGAGAGAGAGAGCTTTTGTGAGGGGAACTTCTAGTGAGAGAGAATTGGGTGTACAAGGGTTGAGGGTGAGGTCTCCTCTTATAAATTTTTTTTTTCATAGTGAAGTTTGCATGCCCCGTGGAGGCGAGCCCTTTTGTGGCTGATCCACATATTTTGATTATTTTTTTTTTTATTTTGTTTCTTCTTTCTTCCTGCTGCATCGCATGGTACTGAAAGGATCTTGGGAGGTGGTGTCCTGGCCAAACATCCACCCAACACTCAGTTAGGAGATTCTTGAACTAAAAAGTATGTATTCCAACTAGTTTCTCATAATCTCTTAAATCCCCTTCGAAAGGATCCTTCTTGATGGATCGAACAGAATTTGGGCCTAGTCCATTTGACCGGCCTAGATAACATAACCAAATAGTAGAAAAAGGCCCAAAAGATATAGCATGACTTTTAAAGCTCCAAAAGTAAAATTGGTCAGGACATATACGGCATGCGCTAGGTAATGAACAGACTTCCAAAGGGAGTCATCTTCTTCCCATGATAATCGATGAAATCTGACATCGAGAGGGAGTCCAACACCTCCCTCCAACTCTATTTAATAGGTTGAGGCTTCCTTTCCACTACCTCATCGAAAATCTTGGCCTTAGAGCAGAGTTCACTGGAGTATATTTTTGAAAGCCTATCATCACTCTATTCCCCTATTTCTTTTTATTTTTTTTCAATTATTTTTTTTTTCTTTCACCATCTCCACTATCGATCATCAATTTCGAAACTGTAACACCGTTGTGACCTAGCAATCATCGGCTATTTTTCTTTTGTCATAGAAAAGAAAGAAAAGAATAGTCCTCTATTTTATCTAAAAAAATAAAAAAAAAATTTTTTTTCTCCATTTTCATTCACTAATTTCTCTCACTACATATTTATGTCTAAAAAATTTTTCTCTCTATATATATGGATTATAATAATCATCATATATAGCTAAAAATCCAACTAAACTATAAAATAAATAATAATTATTATTTTATTATAATATTAAAGCAAAAATTTCGGTGCCCATAATTTAGAGAGAAGCCTATAATTATTTATACTAAATTTAAAAAAATCTATCATGATACAACTATCTCTCAAGTTTTTTTTTTCCTTTTAAAGAAAAGAGGATTAATATGGATCTCCACCGTGACAATCAACAAATTTCATAATAATTACTACAGCAAAGTTAGTTAATAAGTTCGAGACACCGCACTAATCGCAGACCGAATCTGACACGGAGAAGTCATCCTCTCTTCCCCTCGATTCCCTATTTATAGCCCCCCACGCCGTCCAAACTCCCCCCCACAATCCTTCTCGCGCTTCTTCTTCTTCGTCTTATTGGCATAGAACTACGACCACTATGTCCAGGTACAGAGGAGGTTACGCCGGAGGCAACTACCCTGGCGGCGGAGACAGTGGCAGCGGAAGGGGTAGAGGCAATGACCGCGGCGGCGGAAGGGCCAGAGGTGGTGACCGCGGTGTTCACAGAGGAAGAAGGGGAAGAGGCGGCGGCCAATGGCAGGAACCAAGGCCATCGAACGCCTCTAGCTCGTCATGGTCACCGGTGATGGAGGACACGAAGCCTATCCCTGTTTTTCCTCTGAATCCCGTTCCAGTGTCCAAGGTGGTGGAGCGCTTTCAAGAACTCGTAATCATGCAACGGGCGGAGGAGACTACTCCAGCCACCACCCCAGAGTCGAGCAAGAGTTTGCGGCATCCGCGGCGACCGGGCTTTGGTTCCATTGGAAGTTCTTCAATCGTCCACGCTAACCACTTCTTTGTCAAAGTAGCCGACACCGATCTCCACCAGTATCATGTGAGCAGTCGCTTATTTTTCATCATCGTCTCAATCCCCTTTTTCTTGGTTTGGACATTGGATTTTTGATTGTGCTCTGTTTTCTATGGAACTCCACTTTTATTTTCCTTTGATTGTTTTCAGGTTGACATAAGTCCTGAGGTTGCAAAGAGAGAAGTCAACAGAGCTGTGATCTCCGAGCTCGTGACATCATATGGTAAATCTTGTCTAGGGAGCCGAAAGCTGGCATACGATGGGAGGAAGAGCATGTACACGGCAGGAGCTTTGCCTTTCTCCTCCAAGGATTTTGTCATCAAATTGACTGACGGGAACGAACAGGGCAAAATCAGGTTTGCCTCGTGTAAAGCTTCCCCAGTTTTGATATTGTTTCCATCGATTTGTCTCCTTATAGGCTTATAAGGATTTGGTTTCTCCATCGCTGTTACGATCTTGTTTTGATCTTATATATGGATTTTAAAGCTTTCGCAACAATTTTTGCACGTCTCAACAACTGTTGTGCATTGTTGGGTGTATTGATTGATGCTGCAGGAGGGAGAGGCAGTTTAAAATTTCAATCAAGTTTGCTGGACGGCCCGACCTGCACCATTTGCGAGAGTTCTTGCGAGGAGGTCTGGGGGATGATGGAAGGGGACCGCAAGAAGTCATCCAAGCTCTCGATGTGGTGCTCAGGGTGCATCCTTCTAAGAAGTGAGCTACCAATTCCCAGGAGCAACTTATATTTCCTACTCTGCTCTAATCAATTTGATAAGTCTTTCTGAGTTGTCTGATTTCTTTTGCCGCAGTTATGTTACTGTGGCAAGGTCTTTCTTCTCTCCAGAATTTGGGGACCGTTGTCCAATTGGTGGTGGCTTGGAATGTTGGAGGGGGTATTACCAGAGTCTTCGCCCCACGCAGATGGGATTATCTTTGAATATTGGTATTGGCTCTTAAAGATGCCTGTGATGTAATCTATTTTATGTTTGCTCTCTTGGTCTTGTGCATTTCTTGAAACAACATATTATCATCTACAGATATTGCTGCAACATCATTTTACAAGGATGTGGATGTCGTACACTTCGCAGTGGACCATCTTGGAGTTCGGGATCCTAGGAGTCCCCTTTCTTATTCTGATATTGAAAAAGTATGAGTTTCACTTTACTATTTTTCCTCAACTAAAATTTCGTTCCCTGCATCAATGTTTTTTCTATCTGATTTTGCTTTTCATTTTTTATTTTTGATCACAGATGTATTTTATTTTCTTCACATGCTGAAAAGTTGACTCAGTTTGACTAATGGAAATATGATTCTCAATTTTAGCTTCTGTAGCACTGTAGTGGTTCTCATGCTTTCTCCCTTTGTGCATCCAGCTGAGAAAGGCCCTTAGAGGCTTGAAGATTGAGGTTACACACAGAAAAGATTCACGCCAGCAATTTAGGATTAAAGGGATAACCTCCTTGCCACTGAAAGAGCTCAAGTATTTTCTTTTCCACTCTACTGTACTCTGGTTTTAAGCACTTCCCCGGTTGATATGTATGGTGTTATTAGGAATGAGAGCCGCCGATACGAAAAATAATTAATTATGTAATATTATGCTTGTTCAGGTTTCCTGTTGATGATCAGGGAACAAAGACGACTGTCCTCGATTACTTCAGAGAAAAGTATGATTATAAACTGAAGCTTGTTTTGTGGCCATGTCTGCAAGCTGGCAGTGATAACAAGCCGATATATCTACCCATGGAGGTTATCTCATTTTCTTTAGCTCTTCCTTTGCAGTCGTTGCTGAACATATGATCAGACACAATAAATCTTATATGCTGATAATTTAAGTACTGTGACTGTAGGTTTGCAAAATAGTGCAAGGACAGAGATATTCCAAAAAGTTACATGAAAAGCAAGTAACTGAGATGCTAAGATCAATGTGTCAACGCCCTCAACAAAGGCGGGACAGAATCCTAGAGGTGAAAACCTTCTTTTGTTCGCCCGTTTGGATAAGCTCCTTAACAATTTTTTATTAGCTATTTCTTCTTATTTCAGATTTCTTTTAGTAATCCAGATTTCTTGTTAAGAATAACTGATGTCCACATTTTGCTGTTGCAGGTGGTGAAATACAACAACAAAAACAGTGAAGGGGCTCATGTAGAAGCAGACTTTGGGATCAATATTGCCCAAGATCTTGCCGTAGTTGAAGCCCGTATTCTGCCAACTCCGGTGGTAAATACAGTTGCCTCAAAGGCTAAAACTATGTATGCTATGTTTAAGCACATTGTTACAAATATCTAAGTTCCTATTGTGAATTGCAGCTCAAGTATCACGATTCTGGCATGGAGCAAACTGTTAGGCCAGTGATGGGTCAGTGGAACATGATTAATAAGGTTGATTATCTCCTTGTTCTCAAACTTCGAATATTCTTTTCTTTATTTATCCTTAAAAAAATTTCTTTGTTAATCATATTTTGCTACATGAGCACTGTTTTAGCTTCACGTTCTATAGTTAACTTTGTGATCCGGATTTAGTTAGGAGTATATAAATTCTATAAAAATTTGCATATCATTTATGAGCAAATTGCTTGATCCTGACAGAACATCATCATGGCTCAGCAATGATTTATATGCAAATAACTATATATCTTTCTCTTAAATCCTGCTTTGATGTGCATAGAAAATGGTAACTGCTGCAAGGATCGACTATTGGACATGCATAAACTTTTCTTCCCTCCATCACAACGCAGTGTCTCAATTTTGTTGCAGTTTGATTGAGATGTGTTCAACCTGTGGGATGGTACTTGTCTTTTTTTTTTTTTTTACACATTCAATTATTAATATTAATTGCACTATAATATCAGAATGTAGCTAACTTTGCTATTAACTTTGAAGGTATGCAATCGCAACCCAATAATCGATATTCGGGCAGCTTACCCGGGGACTCTTTTTGATGCTCTGCGAGATGTGCAAAAGCATTCTGATGCAGCACTAGCTCATCAGGGCATTAAGGGAAAACAACTTCAGTTGCTAATAGTAATTTTACCCGATGCTAATAATATTTATGGTACGCACAAACTGGGACGACTATGAAGTTCTGAAGTTAATTCTGGTCTCAGTTTGTACAAACAGAACACTTACACTGATTTGTATCCTTGCAGGAACGATCAAGAGGATATGTGAAACAGAGCTAGGGATAGTATCACAATGCTGCATACAGAAAAACATTTTTAACCCAAAACCACAATATCTTAGTAATCTGGCTTTGAAGATTAATGTTAAGGTATGTGATTATCTGTCTTCATTCTATTTTGGTGGTAAGCACTATTGAAATTTCAACATGCTTTATTTCTTATCTGAATAGGTTGGAGGACGAAATACTATGCTTAAAGATTCCATTAATATTCAACCTGGTCAAAATGTTCCTACCATTTTCTTTGGAGCTGATGTGTCACATCCCCCTCCTGGAGAGGATTCATCTTCTTCGATTGCTGCGGTTTGTATCATTATTGTTTATTATTCTTTACCTTTCATCTCAGTAGGTACCTGCTAATAATGCTTCCTTGCATGCCTACAATAGTTCTGATTTGTTGGAACAGTATGGAAAACCATTTAGCTGTGCAATTTTTATACACGTACTATGTCTTTCTTTTCCAAATATCATCATGTCTGTTGGTTCTGGTACTTTAAAAATGTAATGAATGTGGTTAATTAACGATGTGTAGGTTGTGGCTTCAATGGATTGGCCTGAGGTGTCCAAATACAGATGTCTAATCTCTGCACAGCCACATCAACAAGAAATAATCGAGGACTTGTATAAAGAACAGATGGACCATCAAAAGGGTGTTGTGCATGGAGGGATGATCAGGCAAGTTAAAACTAATCCTAGCAAAAGCTATAAGACCTGCAATCCTTAATTTTGATGTTCTTTTCTTGCTTCCAGGGAACTTCTTCTTGCTTTTCATCGTACAACAGGCCAGTGGCCACAATCTATCATATTCTACAGGTTCTTGCTAGTATACTAATTAAATCTTCTCTGCTAGTATAATCTATCACGAAACATCTTAATTTCTTTCATACACAGGGATGGTGTTAGTGAAGGACAGTTCAAGCATGTCTTGCTATATGAATTAATTGCAATTCGGAAGGTAAAATTCATTGCCCCAGGCTTTGTGGTTTTGTGACTGATATATATTTTTCCTAGAACTAGGGAATATATGTAGTAATGCTCTCTTTTTGCATATCCCAGTTGTAATGCAGCAAATTTATGGAAGCAACTGGGATCGAACTAGGTAGTGGTGATGGGAGTGGTTATAGAGAGGTAGCGACGTATTCACCATTGGGGTTTACTATAGAAGGGAAGGGGAGAGCTAGAGATAGTGGAGAGGCAAACTAGGACAGGTTCTAGATATTTTTGAATTGGATGGAGGATGTTGCATGGTTGGTCATGAGATATTAATTCAAGAAACTATACAGCCTACATATTGTGATGTAATTAAATATGTCAAATTTTGTGAAATGAAAAATTTAGGAGGTTTGCAAGACATATAGGGATATTCATGATATTATATTTTTTGTTTGCATAAATCAGCTGCCAAGGGAGAGGTTTTGCAGCCATGCATGTATATATGCATAGAATTATAAATCTATTGCAGTCATATTAAACTAATTATGTTTCTCTAATTCTTCTTTCCATATTAGGCTTGTTTTTCATTGCACGAAAAGTATGTTCCTCGGATAACATTCATGGTAGTACAAAAAAGGCATCACACACGCTTGTTTCCAGATGTGTGTGCTAAACCTAATACAACTGACAGAAGTGGGAATATTGCACCTGATAGGCTATGATGATTAAGGTTGATATTTTTTGATTTGGAGACAATTGTAACTTAAAATTTATTGTGCTCAGGTATGGTGGTGGATAAAAAAATCTGTCACCCAATAGAGTTTGATTTTTACCTCTGTAGTCATGCGGGTATTCAGGTAATTTTATTTAATTAGATATTTTATTGCATTTACATTTATACAATAATGTTTGTAGATTCTTTGAGATAATATTTAGTTTCTTTTTTGATCTTTTGAATTCTATTTAGGGAACAAGTAGGCCGACTCACTATCATGTACTATGGGATGATAATGGCTTTACAGCTGATGCATTGCAGATGCTGACTTACAACCTATGTTACACGTGAGTTTACTTTTCAGTGTAATTATTTAAAAATATAATAGCTTTATGCGATGTTAATTAGCAGTCTTATATTTAACCTTTCATGGCTAAGTTGTATTGCTTATGTATTGCAGGTATGCTCGATGCACTCGATCTGTTTCAATAGGTAACTTTCTTTCATATTCTTTAGGAACAGGTTAGTAGCCCCACATCTTGTGCAGAATTTGTTTTTGACAATTTTGTGTTGATGGTATGCCAGTTCCTCCTGCATACTATGCACATCTAGCTGCTTTCAGGGCAAGATTGTACACTCAAGTTGATGCGTCAGATGATGGATCATCATCTTCAGCTACAAGAAATACCCGAAAAAGGAGGGTTGAGGTGCGACCTCTTCCTAGCATTAAGGAAATTGTGAAGGATGTGATGTTCTTTTGCTGAAAGATGTGGCAGGTTTCTGCATGGGAATCATTCTCATTCTTTTTGGGAGATATTCTTTGACAGAAATTTAGTATGTGATAAGAATTAAAAATTATTTAGATAACTTGTTGCTTTATTAATTGTTGATTTCGGCACTTGAAACGTTGCAATAACTTTTAAAGAGTATTTGTTATAGAATATTTTTTGCTATCCCCATATGCAAATTTCTTTTAACATGTTTTAGGTTTCCTTTTATGCTATGATAATGTGCGACTGAGAGAGAATTTTGCTGATCCTCATCAAAGTGGGAATTCACAGGCACGATCTATGCAATTCCTTTTTAAAGGAACACTTCATTGTAAAAGTTTCTGTTTGCTTATTATTGAATTCTAACTATGCTAGGTTTTAAGATTGGAGGTCTTGGCCATCTTAGTAGGTGGGTGATACCAAGATGGACCATGATCCTAGTTTATCTAAGCTAAAATAAAAATTCGACAGAAGTAGGAAAGGGTTCTATTGGAATTATAGGAACTTAGTTGTTGAAAATTTCATTTGGTATAGTGCATGCAAGATTAATTAATATCTTAGATCTGATTGAGTGTTATTAATAATAGAATTTAGTTCATTTAAGATGATACAATTTAATCCTGAAATTTTGGCCTTTATTTATTGTCATATCAACCAATATATTGGCGCATTGGTTTCTTTTGATTATGTTTTAGTCTAAAAGTCTACGATCTCTATTATCATTAAAAAACCCAAATCTTAGCCAAGAAGAAAATATGGGCTATTTCCCTTTATGATGTTATGCTATGTAGATGTGCATGCTACTATCATCATTGCGCATCATGCCTTTGTTGCTAACCAAGATGAAAATACAAACTATTTACTTTGAGTTACGTTGCATAGATATGCATACTAATATTGTTATAGGGTATATACCTCTATTATTAATTTGTAGGGATGACTATAAATAGAGTATGAGTCAGATCGGTCAATATTTGTATCATTCCTATAATTAAAACCTTTATACTCACACCCATCCTATACTCATCTCGGTTAGGTAGGTAAAGTAGATGGGGCGACTTATGGCAGGTATGGTTTGGTAAACAAGATGTGGGAAGTCAGGTCAGATAATTATAGGTTATAGCTATAATTAATGAGATTATAAATGCTATATAAATGAGAGAAGTTTATAGCTTATTCTCTTATGATTTAATTTTTGATTTAGATAGAGAGAATCCTAGTATACATCAATAACTACAACATATTTTAATGAGAAATGGTTTATACATAAGTCAAATTAATTAAGCAATTAAAAATAAAACAAACAAAAATAATTGAATTTTGTGATTTTCATAGAATATATGTTTTCTAAGTTTCAACAATGAAAAATTTCTTAGTAAAGGGGGGAGGGACAACTTAGCAAATGGGGCTGGGGTGTGACAGCTTTCATCTATCAAGTGGGAAGGGGTGGATTAAGGTTATATTATATGAAGAAAAAGTATCCGATCTGATCGGATCACCAAGGTGTATTTTAAAAAAAAATTTAATTCAAAAGCTTACATAATAATTATGGATTATCTTGATCACAGCGGAATAGGGATCAAATTTTCAGAGGTTGCTTGAATCTGATGCCTCGCGAGATTTGAAATCATAGGCCTTCTACTTCACGCGCACGCTAGACTTCGTAGGAAAGAGGGATGATCTTCTTTTCACCAAACCTTTTGAAGGTAGTAAGGGAAGAGAGATATATGATCCTCGATATGACTCCTCATGCCAAGAAGATGGATGTCCAAAAATGTGAGTGCCCAAAAGAAACTCCATGGTAAGAAAGAAAGAACGCTTTCTTTCTTTTTTTTGTGTCGCACAGAAGCCTCTTCTCATTGGTGATTTTTTTTTTGTCGTACAAAAAATATCATACTACCGGTGGTGGGCCTCCCTTTAAATAGGTGAGGTGTCTTAAATCTGGTCAATATCCTAAGTTGGTTAGGACTTCTTATCCAAATAGGAAATCGGATGAGAAACAATTGACGTCACTTTACTTTGTGCGATAGTTTTCTCCATGCGCAAGAAGAGATATGGGGAAGCAAGTTTTAGGGCACATTCCCTTCTTCTGGTTGGCCAATACGAGAGAGTCCCAAGGTTTTGGGACTCTTTGATTCTAAATCAAATGGACTCAAATTTAGTCCGATTCGAATTTGATTTGAACCAAATTTGAAGAATCTGTCAATTCTAATCTAATTAGGATTCTAATCCAAGTCTAACTTGAATTTTTAATCTAATTAATCTTTAATTAAATCAGATCTAATCTGAAATTAATTAAGACATAAATTGACTCTCTCATAAATTTTTGGGATAATTTAAATAACCTCTTAGATCTATTTCTATAGATCTTCATCCCTATGATGAAGGATGCTTCTTCCAAATTCTTCTTAGAGAATTATGATGACAACCAAAGCTTTACACATTGTAAAGCAGGAACGTCATTTCTTATTAACAATATATCATCCATATATAGTATAAGGAAGATGATTGTAGAACTATTAGTCTATTTATAAATACATGATTCTGCTCCATTCCTAATGAAGTCATGTGTTTTGATTACCTTATCAAAATACATATTCCAACTTTGAGATGCCTGCTTCAATCCATAAATGGATCTCTGAAGCTTGCATATCTTTGATTCATCTATGGATGTGAATCCTTTAGATTATATTATATACACCTCTTCTTCCAGCTCCCTATTAAGGAAAGTGATTTTGATATCCATTTGCCAGATCTCATAATCAAAGTGTGCCGCTATCGCAAGCATAATTCGGATAGACTTGAGCATTGCCATAAGAAAAAATATCTCATTATAGTTAATACCATAATATTGATGATATCCCCTGGCAACCAAATAGGCTTTATAGGTCTCCACCTTCCCTTCTGCACTCCTTTTCCTTTTGAATATTCATTTAAACCCTATGGGCTTAATCCCTTTGGATGGATCAATAGGTATCCATACATTATTGATCTCTATGGACTATATCTCGAGTTTTATGACCTCAAATCATTTCTTTGAGTCAGACCTTTGCATGGCATCCATATAGGTGATCAGATTCTTATCGTTCTCATCGAGTTCAACAGGATCACTATCTCGAATCAAAAAATCATAATATCTATCTAACTAACGCGGTACTCTATTGGATCTACTTAAAGATACCTCAATAATGGGCTTTGAATTTGATCTTATCATATCCAATTTAATATTTTCATTTGTTTGTGTTGGTTCTTCTATTTATCGAACTTCATCAAGTTTAACTTTAAAGGCATCAGTTCCTTCATTAAGAAACTTCGTTTTCAAAAAAACTACCTTCTTGTTGATGAACAACTTTTGTTCTTCAGCAAGATAGAAATAATATTCTTTAGTTTCTTTTGGATATCCCATAAAATAACACTTATCGAATCTGGGTCTAAGTTTGTCAGTCTGTAAATATTTTACATAAGCCAGACAATCCCAAATCCTAAGGTGAGAGAGTATCGGCCTATGTCCAATTCATATCTCATATGGAGTTTTTGTGACAGATTTGCTCGGAACGTTGTTCAGAACATAGTATGCAATCTCAAGTGCATAACCCCAAAAAAAGGTCGGTAGATTCGCAAACCCCATCATAGACCAAATCATATCTAATAAAGTTTGATTCCTCTTTTCTAACATTCCATTATGCTGTGGTGTCTCCAGAGGAGTCCATTATGTGAAAATCTCATTCTCTTCTAGATATATCAAAAATTCATTGGAAAGATATTCACCTCTTTGGTTTGATCGAAAAATTTTAATACTCTTCTCAGTTTATTTTTCTACCTCATTACGAAATCATTTGAATATTTTAAATGATTTGAACTTATACTTCATAAGGTATACGTACCCATATCTCGATAGATCGTCAGTAAATGTAATGAAGTAGTAATACCCTCCTCTAGCGCCTATATTCATATGTTCACATATATTACTATATACTAGACCTAGAACATCACTGGCTCATTCATCTTTTTCAGTAAAACGTGACTTGATCATCTTTTCAAGAAGACAAGACTCACAGGTCGGCAATGATTCACAATCATTGATATCAAGGATTTTCTCTTTAATTAGTCTATTTATCTTATTCTTATTTATATAATCGAGCCTACAATGCCAAAGGTAGGCATCCGTGACATTATCTATTCTAGGATATTTATTCGATGTGTACATTACATTAATAGGTTATGATAATATGTAAATATCATATTTTAATTATCCATACATAATTGTGACACCTTTTATAATGATATCACAGTAATTTCTTTTTATAGAAAAATTATAACCATCCTTGGCCAAAAGATCTATGGAAATAACATTCATAAGGAAAGATAGATAATAGTGACAATCATCTAAAATAATGACATTTGAATTGAGAGCAAGCTAAACTTTTCTTATAGCTAGAATTGGAACAGCTCTTCCATCTCCAATATTCAAGAATCGTTCGCTCTTCTCAAATTCTCTACTAACCTGCAGTCCCTGCAACGAATTGCAGATATGAATTGGACTTTTAGTATTCAATACTCAGATAGTAGTATCACAGATAGAAAAATTATAAGGTATTATTATATAAGTACCTCGTCCAGTAACACTTTGCTGATTTCTCTTCCTAGATCTGTCTGTTTCTACCTGACTTTAGTCTGTCTTAGACTGCATAGGATTAGTACGGTAATTTTGCACCTTACATTTTCTTCCTCTCTTAGAGGACTGATGTCCTATTGAGGATAAATCCTCAAGTGTGCCAAAGTACTTATTCAACATTTGAAGTATCTCCTTTGATAGAGCATCAACAAATTTACAACTAAATTCGTCACTTATAGCAGCCCTCATTATGCAACATACTATCATATAGTCATTGAGTCACTTCTGATAAGTGTCTTTAATCATCGCATCAGCATTGGGAGCTGGTACTTTAGGTGCTGGATCTATAATCACATATAGGATCCTCTCATGCTCGAGAACTATTCTCAACTTTTGATATCAATTATCAAAATTGGGTCTTATAAACTTGTCAGTGTCCAATAGTGAGCGAAGCGATAAACTACTAGCCATCACTGAAAGAAAAATAAAAGACCTATTAGTATATGAATTATTTAATCCTAAAGATTTAGACTTTAGTCTAAAGGTTTTCTCACTATTTTATATGAATTGGTAGTCTCTACCTCTAATTCTAAAAATTATTTTAATTTTTTAGTGGGTACTAGAATCCACACAGTCTGTACATGAGTCCGACTATGGCCGATCAACCCATATGCATCTATGAATAAGTTCTTAACCAAGTATTTCTCTAAACAACTTCTAGTAATCAATTTTACTCCAGATTTTATTTCAGTAGGCTAGGACCTCCACTGAAAGTCCTGATTAGGTCCAACCATTAACATGACCATACTCAGCACATCTAACCAATAAATGATCAGGTCCGACTATGGTCGGTCAACCTGACCATGCATTAGAGAGACGACTGAGCCATCATATAATGAATGATAATTTCAATACCACATAAACACCATGCCTATGGGTCTGCAATGCTTACCTAGACTATTGGATCCATTATTATCCACTTTAATAGGAGACTATGATCTAATTATCTCAATAACTAGCTTATTTTATGGACTTAATAATTTAGAGCATTTGGTTATAATATTTTGACAAGTAATTGATCGATGAGTCTTAAATCCTCCCACTAACTTCACCAAGTCACAAAGTGGACTATAGATAAGCTGGTCCAATGGCACCTAACTCAATCAAATTGATTTGATAATTTAAGAATAAGAGAAGAAATCAACCAGCAACTCAAAAATTTTTTCACTGACTTCATCAAGTCATGAAGAGAACTAGAGACAAGCCTGATCTAGAGACACCTAAATCAGTCACACTGATTTACTTTAATGGCATGGGTCAGCTCAAATCAAGTAGTGACCTAATCAAGACATGATATACCGTATTGGTCAGATAAGTAAGATCGATTGGAGGGCCTGCCTCAGCTTGCCTTAGGCACCATCGAAATAGTCAGGTAAGTGGACTACCAATTAAAAACTACCAATCATATTGTCAAGCAATATTGCCAAACTTACCTTAGATACCAATTGGTCAATTAGTTTCGATTTGGTCCATCAAAAGACTTGGGCTAAACCATTGAGCCACAATCAGGTCCATATGGTATGATTAAAAATATGAACTTGATCAAGTTACAACTATTGGGGTTGATCTTAGAGAAATTTTAACATAATCTAATTCAATTCTTGATTAGATTTAATCAATTTCTCTAATTAGTCCATATTTATTTCTAATCCTAGGTCTAATCTAATTAGAAGACTTTATTCATGCTAATCCATGGCCCATCATTTTATCAGGTATCTTAATCATCTTTTAATTCTCAAATCTAAACCTTTTCAATTTAATTTCAAATTAAGTGTGTAAAATGTATGTTTTAGTCTGTAGAACTATTCTACTAGGATTTCAAGTGAAGCATACATCATATGTTATACAATTTTGAGATCTTAAAATCTAATTTTAGATTTATATTTAACAATTAAACATGCATAAATCTGATCTAAGTATCATATATACATCACATGTATCATGACTACTTTTAGATCAATACCGATTATATCATATACAACCTATAATTCAGATCTTAAAACCAACTTTCGTATCTGAATTAATTTTATTAAAATTATAATTAATCATAAATCACTTTATATTTAATCTAAATATATTTATGATTAAAATAACTTTTAAATTTTTTTTACTGTTCTTCTTCATGAGACTTGATCGCAGTGGCATCCCTACACGTCATAAGAGAACCGTCGAATGGGCAAGAGAGGGACACAATTCCTACTTCCTCTTATGATCGAATGGTCTGGTGATCATCTTAATTCAAGTATTAGGCTACTAAGATCTGAAATTTATTTTTAAAAATTAATTATATCTGCATATGCAATAACCAAAAATTCAGACGTGCACTGAACATGATCATATCATGCATGTTATGTATCTAATCTAATTAGATCAATGCATCAGATTAATTTTAGATAAATTTTATATAAATTTTAGATCTGAATTTACTTTTATACAGCATATAAAATACTTAAATTAGATCCAAAATCTCATAGAAGAATAATTTAAATACACACATGAATATATAGAAATTAAAATTTTGGTTAGATCTGATTTGATGTTGTGCAGAATTTTACTTAAAAATATATCTAAAAATTTATCAAAATAGATTCAATTTAGATCTTGATTAAGTTTAACTTCTAACTTAAAATAATATCATAAAATTTTATTAAAATAGATTCAAATATATTTTAATTTGATTATTATTTCGGTAAAAATCTACATCAAAAAAATTCTGTTATAATAGATTTATAATTAACTTCAATCAACTATTGATTTTATTCTTGAAATATGATCAAAATTAGATCAAATAATTTTTAATTAACAGATCTAAATCAAATGTAATGTTCTATATAAAAATCTGATCATATATCTCATATAAAAATATCAAAAAAATTGACTATGCATAGTATGTATCAATCCTACTCTGATACCAATTAAAGAAAAAATATCCAATCTGATCGGATTGCCAGGATGTATTTTAAAAAAAAAAATTATTTAAAAAGTTACATAATAATTATAGATTATCTTGATCACAGTGGAATAGAGATCAAATCTCCAGAGGTTGCTTGAATCCGATGCCTCGCGAGGCTTGGCTTCGTAGAGAAGAGGGATGATCTTCTTTTCACCAAACTTTCTAAAGGCAGCAAGAGAAGGGAGATATATGATCCTGGATGTGACTCTTCATGCCAAGATGGACGTCCAAAGAAGTGAGCGCCCAAAAGAAACTCCACAGTAAGAAAGAAAGAACACTTTCTTTCTTTCTTTTGTGCTGCACACAAGGCTCTTCTCACTGATGATTTTTTTTTTCTTTTTGTCACACAAAAAATATCATACTATCAATCATAGAGGGCCTCCTTTTAAATAGGTGAGGTGTCTTAAATCTGGTCAATGTCCTAAGTTGGTTAGGACTTCTTATCCAAATAAGAAACTGGGTGAGAAACAATTGACGCCACTTTACTTTGTGCGATAGTTTTCTCCACGCGCAAGAAGAGATTTGGGGTGATAATTTTTAGTACACATTCCCTTCTTTTGGTCAGCCAATATGAGAGAGAGTCCCAGGATTTTGGGACTCCTTGGTTCTAAACCAAATGGACTCAAATTTGGTTCGATTCGAATCTGATTTGAACCTGATTCGAACCAAACTTGAAGAGCCTGTCAATCCTAATCTAATTAGAATTCTGATCCAAGTCTAACTTAAATTTTTAATATAATTAATTCTTAATTAAATCAGATCTAATCTAAAATTAATTAAGACATAAATTAACTCTCTCATAAATCTTTTGGATCATTGATCAGATTAACATCTCCCTGGAATTAAACCTGAACCTCATGTCTAGTGCTAGCTAGACATAGTCAACTTATTTAATCCCGTATGACCCTTAACTTAATTCTCAATTAAGCTAATCTATTTATTCAATCAAGTCAAGTACTTCTAAATTGAACTTATAGACTTGGATCAATTCTTTCCTACATTGTCTGACTTTATGCGTGACTCCATAAGTTTAAACACTAAGCCGGTAGCATAGAAACTATTTCTTATACTAATCAAAATTACCATCTAGCAATGATTTCTGATGTCTGGATAGGTCGAATATATATAAGACAATATTCAAGAACCTCTGTATATGGTTATCACATAATTCATCCCTTTGACTTCGAATGCTTAAGGATGACTTAGGGTTTAACTATCAATCCAGAATGAGTCATCCACATTGTATTTCAATCTTTCACATCTATCTCATAGATTATCCGAGTTCAGATTTTACTAAATTGTACAGTGATACATTATCTCCTATAATATGGAGTCAATCCTATTTTGATCCATATACAAACTTCACAAGTACTTGACTGTACTTAATATTCTTTCATCACTACATTAGAAATACAGGTAGTCCAGTATCAAAGTACAGTAAGTTGCTTGCAAGTCACTATGATAATTTCAGATCAGAGGGACATTTATGCCCATATGCTTTGCGAGCTGCTCTTGACAACAGAGCACTCTATAGGTGAGTCACTTGTTCAGTGACAATATACCTCTACATCTCACCTATATGCCATACCAGTGTCTCCACCCTCTTTGGTTACGAGAACAACCAACCTATATAGCACACAATGACCTACGCTCGATAAACGTCGTCATCTTTTTAATAACGTATCATTTGGTTACGAACATATTTAAGAACTATTCGATAAATCTTCTTTTATCGATTTTCATATAGTTCTAAGGACTTCATCACAATACATAAGTTTATATAAGAAAGATATATATCTTGTGATGAAAAATATCAAATAACTTTTATTAATTCATAATTCATATACAATTACAAAGAACACAATCATCCAAATGATTGGCTTTAGGATACATTTTCTAACATTATATTAGGTCAAGTTTGGGGTGAGGTGTACTATAATTCATACCTAATTCGAATATGCTTCAATTATTATATTTTAACCTATACCCATCTCAGAGTTTAAATGGGTTGGATAAAATCTGCTCTATTAGAATTGGGTCAAGTTTTCGGTAGGTTACCTAAAATTGCCATCCCTAGTTATTTGATGCCTTGCTTCTAAATAATTTAACAATACACAGGGTTGCAAATGAGTTGGATTGAATTAGGACATGTTTGACCCTAACTCGACTTGAGATCATATTTGGACCATGACTTTGAACCAAAACCTCATCCATTAGCTAGTTAGGGTCTGGTTTGGTTGGGTCAATTGAAAGGATTTTTGGACCCCGTGGATCTTTTTAGCCATGGTCGTGTGACCTAAAGTCAACCTAAAATATTCAAGTGCAGGTCAAGCAACTTTTCTATTATAGCTAAAATGCAATAATTGACTAAATAAGAATAGCTAAAATATTTAAACAAAACTATATATATATTGATGTACTTGAGGAGCAAGATACTATAAATAAGAATCTACCAAAATAAATAATGAAATATGAATGTCTAAATATAATTAAATAAAAATAGATGAGGAGATATAGTTTTTAAGATGGAAAAGAAGGCATTAGTTTAAATGATAGTTTATTCATTGAATTGGCAAAGATATTTAGAGTATAGAAGGTGATTTATTTGATTCAGATTTTTAGATTGGGTTTGGTCAGGTTGAGCGCCCTTCTTTGACTAAAATTCAACCCAAATAATATATGGGCTGAGTTGGGTCGAGTCAAGATGAGAAAACAAGACTCAAATTTGATGTGAAATTTACATTGGCTCTAAATCTTACCCACATGTCTTCAAACATAGACTAGGTCAAGTCTAATTAAATGAAGATTAGGTTGTGTCACAAGCCAACTTGACCCATTTGCAGCCCTACTAGCAAATGGAGGTGAACCTTTGATGAGATATGGCCGCACAGTGGAATATCCCAAACATTAGCACCCAAAGTGAACTACATGGCAAATCACTGAGATGTTGGAGCAGGGGTTGTTCAAGAAGTTCCTTCTCTCTTTTTTTTTTGTCCCAATAAAAGTTTGTTTTGCTTGAAAATAAGCATTTGAAAAATTTATTGTGCCCAGAATTATCAATTTGACAACTCCATAATCAACAAAGCCCTATGTTTAGCAACAAATTCTGAGTTACACCGACCTTCTCTTGCCACATGATAAGAGAATTGGTAGCATTTCCTTCTTGCTTGAGATCAAAGAAGAGCATGGTTAATAAAGGGTTCAAAGTTGAAACATGAATATAGTCCCCTACTTTTATAGTTGCATATTTAAATTTAACTTCTCTCACCTTTTGTTTTGATAGTGTAGATGGTTTATATTCAATTTGATGCATAAGGATAGTATTTTCTAAATTATTGATTTTTCTTCATTAAATTATGCCTAAATACTTGGACAAATCAAAAATAATTCTATTGTTCATGTATTTGCAATCGGCTTATGAAATATTCACAAAGTGTTATTCAGGAATTATTTTTTTTCTCCTTAGTGTTTTTGTTCCTTGACTTTTATATATAGAAACTTTATCTTTCTGAATCATGAATTGACATGCCTATATATATGAATAAATATATTTGCTATGCTTTTATAATCTAGTTTTTTAATGAATTCACCATGAGTTTTTAAATCTCACAAAACCTTATATTTTTCCTAGTGCTAGGCGTGCCCTCTAATTTGCAAAGGATGTCATCTAGATTTTCAAATCTAATTGACATTTTTTATTTGTTTTTAACTTTTACTCTTTTTCTAGGGAAATATTTTTATTTTTGCTTATAGAGCTTGATTTATTATCACAGTACAATGTGATAAAATATAGTGCATTCTTTTCTGCACTTAAATAGTTTCTCATCAACTAAATCATTATAAAAGTGCAAAACATCTTTTCGGCAAGATTCCACCCATCGCAGTTCTCAAAACAAGTTAACTTATATAGGTGATAAAAAATTATGCAATAAACAATACAAATATAGAATATAATATATATGTTTGTGAGATTAGCTTTTGGTTACATTAACAGGGATATCTATTTCCAACTGCCTACTTATATTTAAATATTAAATTCCTATTTGTCAAAATGCATGCATTGTAGAGTTGAAACTATATGGATGCTAGGTAGTTGCAATTGTCCCATCTACACTAAGAAAAATATTAAAAAAATTATTAATTTTGAATTCTTAGTTCTTCAGCCCCATAAATCACACTCCCTTTCTATTTCCTATAAAAATCATAAAAGCAGATGTCTTCTAATTTCTTGCCTTTTTTGTCAATATGTTGAACAAGGCCCATGAGTCTTCCATGGACTAAAATTTTGTATATTCAACCCTAATGAGATTTTCAAAGAGCACAATTATGCTCTCACAATAAATTAGAATAAATATTCTACACCACCATCTTGAGAAAGCCACCGACAATTCTTTTCCATGCCTAAACTTTTCCATTCTATATTTAACCTAAAATACCAACTAATAATGTCCTTTTTATAAGATAGCTAGCTATTATTTTGGCTTTAAAAAAAAAAAAACTCCTTTCTATATCCATTCTCCCTCTAATCATATTCAAGAAATCTTGGGACCTTTAAAGTCGTCAAAAACCTTTTTGACCTAAAACTAATCAAAATTAATCTGGTGGGACTCTCTTTATCAAAGTTTATCTTTTTCCCGTTAAGTCTCATCTTGACTTACAAAGATGGTGAGTATCTTCATTTTTTCCTATTATTGTTTTTCTTTTTGGTATTCATTATATATTTTTAAAGAAAAAAAATACTAGAGTAAGTTGATTCAACAGATTTGAACTATTATGAAATTACAAATTCAAAATAGTATTAAATGAGATGGTGCAAGTTCCACATAGTTTATTGTTATCTTAACATTTTTTATGATGTATTCTTGTATGAAATCTAAGCAATTAGATATTAAAACTTGCACATATTTGTATAAATGTTCCACACTTTTATAAAGGTGTTTCATGGTTAGAGAAACAAGTCTATCTATGAAATCAAGATAGGAGTTGTACAATTCTAGCAAGTCATGTTGCATGATTCTCCATAAAAATATGCAATAAGTATCATGCTATGCATATTATCTATAAGGTTAGTGAATAACTAACTTTTTAAGATCTACCTCCCGACAACAATCTCCCCCATTTTTTCATTTATTTTCTCCTTTGCTGGTGGTTGAGCCCCGCCATCAAGGAGCCTCTAGCACCCACCTCCCTTCTTCTTCCTCCCCGATGGCTGCTATACTTCTATCTTTGAGAGACACCATTTGATTGGTGCTTGCAACCACCATCCAACTGATTGCCTAGGAAAAGAGTATAAAAGAGGTGCTAGAAGAACAATATTGCTTATATTTTATCTACATGTCCTCCAGAGGCTCAACCTCTTTATATCAAAGAGTCCAAGAGACTTATAATAGCCCAAATGAGTCAATGTTACTAAGGCCTATTATTATGATAGACTAAAATTAGCCCAATAATAAAAAACACCTTAATGCCAACCTTTCAGCTATAAATAGTTATGAAAAGAATAAAAACAATAAATAGCAAATTGGTAACAATAAAATAGTTATGAAAAAAAAAATTAAGAAAATTAAAACCAACTCAATAGGAAAAAACTGTAAAAGCAAATGGGGTCATACGGTAGAATAAGCCAAAACCAAACTTAACATGAACATGCACATTCTTTGAGGGTTCACAGGACAAGAGTCTGTCGGCAAACATAGGAACATGCCCGAAGCTTGGTTTCCAGACGCGTAAGCTACTCAGAAAGCACCACACGACGGTGATCTCGAACATCATTATACGATTTTCCGAAATCGGGTATTAGTAGGAAGACCTGACACCAAGCCTACAACCCTGACCTAATTAACCTAACTTAGCCCATATGCACATTTAAATGACTTCCATCTCATTCTCCTAAGCCTCTAAGCACTGAAACATAGGTGCCCTAAAGCCAACCGAATTTGTATTTCGATGGCACTTATTTTTATAAAACTCCAACTCATATATTAACATTTTTATATTAATAAAGGCATTATTTGATTCTGTTGGGGATGGTTGGCCAGGATACCACTACCATCAGACCTTTTCAATACTACTCGTCGCAGCAAAAAGAAAGAAAAAAATAATACAGACACAATCAGGTACGTGGAATAGCCCAAGTGCTGCCTTCACAGGACATGCAAGCTTCACTATGAGAAAGAAATAAATACAAGAGAAGAATACTCACTCTCAACTCTCTGTATACCACTATCTCTTAACTAGAAGCTATCCTCACAAAAGCTCTCTTAACTCTCCAAAGGAGACCCTCTCACAGGCCTGCCAGTACCAAGGTCCTCGATGCCCCTGGATACTTCTTGTGGAGCGAATCACTACATCGTGCCTCTCTACAGCTACTCTATCTGACGTTCTGCTTTGCCCTCGATCCTCTATCGGTGCTCTATAAGATCTGCTCTGTCCGCTGTGCACACTCGAAGTTTTGTCGGACTCCTTTCGACGGCTGCACGAGCCTCCCTCGCATTGATGCCTCCACTCATGGCTCTCTGTCATGCTCTCAACATATTTTTGGTTTTATTCACCCACAGAGCCTCTTAAAGGCCCTCAAATCCAGCTTAGATTGGAATCAGACTTTGGATCGAACTTCTGTAGCTTCTCGGCCATCCGATTATATCTCAGATCAAAAATTGGCCATTGGATCGTGTCCCATCGCACCAGATCATGCCTTTAATCTCCTTAGGACAGCTCATAGCCATCCGATCACGATCGTGATCATTCAAAGCCACCTGATCATGCACCAATCCATGAGAAGCCCCCATAAGCCATGAGAAACCACTTGGAAATGCCGTCGGTCTATCGTGGTCCATGAGAAACTAAGTTGGAAATGCCCTGGCGGTCCATGCTCCCTTTGTGAACCGACGGTCCATGATGGATCGCGTGAAGGCTCCTTACAGGTTGCACTCTTATGTGCCTGCTCGATTGGCCTGTGTGCGCCTGCACTGGGCCGCACACCCGCTGGGTTTGGCCTGTGTGTTTGTGGGCTTGCGCACCCGTCTGCCATCCGTGGGCCCTACTAGCCCACCTCATCTTCTTTTATGCGTAACTTCTCCATCTAGACTCCATTTTGGCTGATCTTGGGCTCGTTGGACTTCATTCATCATCCTAGATCTTGTTTTGGACTTCTTATAGATCGAATCTTGAGGTATATTTTCTAATAATCTTCACCTCGACTTGATATTCGGCCTCCTTCTAATTTTGAGAGCTTCTGGATAGACCTCACTGTCGAAGCATGTAGGACCCTACTCATATGCTCTCTCCCCTGAGGGATTGCCAGACAATCCTTCTTGAAGAAAATAATTTCATGGCCTATCGGAAGATAGTCTTTTTTGAAATTCTTCATATTGAATCATTTCAACATGGTATTGATGTAGATGGATTGAGACAATCTAAACAACCTTCTAGATTTATCTCCATAGATCTTCATCCCTAGGATGTAGGATGCTTCTCCCAAATCTTTTATGGCGAACTGTGATGAGAGCCATAACTTTACACTTTGTAAAGCTGGGATGTCATTTCCTATTAACAGTATGTCATCTATATATAGTACAAGAAAGATGACTACAGAATCGTTAGCCTATTTGTAGATGCAAAGCTTTTCTCTATTTCTAATGAAGCCATACGTTTTAATCATCTTATCAAAATGTATGTTCTAACTCCTAAATGTAGGAAGGCGCACGGGTTTCATTCATGTATTTCAAAAATTTTTCAATGGAAGAACATTAGATTAAACTATTTAATCTATAAATACATACATAAGATCTGATCTTAAAATTCTGACAAACGGATCGATGATATGACTTTATATGCATAAAAATCTGAATCTAAAATGACAAACATGTGAACCAAAAATAATATTTAGTAATAGATCTAATCTACCACTTCTAAGATTTCGAACCCAATATCTGAGCATGGATAGTCAAACTTCATGATCGAGAACATAGATCTGAAAATCTTCTCTGATTGCTCACAGCCGCACAAGCATCTGACCTCTACGGATGGTCCACATGAAGCTCCTCGAACCGATTAGCCCTCCACGAGAGTGCTAGCTCATGCAGTCGGCTTCTAATGGTAAATCTGACTTGATCTCCTTCTTTATTTACCTCAGACCTTTCTGATGTCGAAGATAGATCAGAGGAGAATATTAGATGGTGGAGAAAAATCAGATGAAGACTCTCTTCTCTTTGATTTTTCTCTCACCCAAAAATCTAGAACAGTTCTAGATCTCTCACCCGAGAGGAGAACAGTCTCCTCTTTTGTTCATGCCAAGGAAGAATGAAACCCACCCAAAACTCACATCCCAAAGAAAAATTTTTGCCCCACTTTCTCTCTAGTATCTCACGATGTAAAGCTTTCTTCTTTTGAGGTATAAAATTATGGCCTTTTTATGATTGTCGCACAAATCAGATAAGACAGGATAAGGGCTGGAGTTTGTTGTAATTCAATCTATTTTAAATTTTAATTTAACTCCAACTTTTTTTCATCCTTATCTAACTTAAAGAGAGACTTACCAAAAAAAATTAGACATAAAAATCAATTGAAAAGACTTCCTTTTCTCGCACATAATGAGCCCCTTCAAAAACAGCCAACGTGTGGAAGGATATGGATAAGATTTTAAGTTGAAATTCAAATCAATTTGAATTTAAATCAAAACCAATCAATTTCTATCCATAATGGGTGACAAAAGAAGGATTATTTTTTGATTTTCTCGTACACAAACTGATTTTGTGGGGTGAGAAAAGGTGTGAGACAATTTGGGTGGCACAAGGGAGAGAGTCTCACTCATTTGGGACTCTAGAGTTTAACCAATTGGATTTCTTTCAAACTCAATCCAATTAGATCCAAATAAAATATGATGAATCTAATTTAATTAAGCTCCTACAATCTTAATTAAATTTGATCAAATTAATAAATTAATTGAGCCATAGATCCGATCAAATCAGGATCATTTCTCTCTTACCGATTAGGTCATCTCATAACTTAATCAGACTTGACCTGATTGAATCCAATTCAATCAAACTTGATCCAAACTTTAATGCCCAATCAAATTAAGCTAATTAGTGATCTAATTACTAACTAATCCTTCATTAATGATAGAGTCCAAGTCTAGTGGGACTCTTTTCTAGAGTCTCTATCTAGTGGGGCTCTTCACCAGAGTCTCCGTTCACTGGGACTCTTCAGATTAGCCATATGATCAGAGAGAAATTTCTAATGTATATAATCCTATAGGTTTGAACCTAAGTCGGTAGCATATAAACTGATTCTTGTACCAATCGAAGAAACCATCTAGCAATGGTATCCGACGTTCGGATAGGCTGAATATATGCAAAGCAATACTCAAGAATCTATTTGGATATAGTTATCGTATAATTCATCCCTTTGACCCTTGATGCTAGGATGACTTAGAGTTTAAACTGTCAACTCTTAACAGTACATCCATTATGTATCTCAACCTGATAAATCTTGTAACTCCTCATAAAGATTGCTCTGGTCAAGATCTTACTAAATTGAAACACAAAGCATTCTCTCTAATCTCTTGGAGTAGTCAATTCCATCTTGACTCACGCACCAACTTCACAAGTACTTGACTATGCTCAGAAATCTTTCGATCCTGAATTAAAAATTCAGATAGTTTGATACAAAAGTATAGTGACTTGCTTGCAAGTCACCGTGGTGATCTCAGATCGGAGGAACACTTATATCCATATCCCTTCGAAGTGACTCTTGACAGCAGAGTACTCCAAAGTTGGTCATGTTCAGTGAAATATACTTCTATATTTTACTTGCATACCATACCAGCGTCTCCACGCTCCTTGGTTAAGAAAACAACCAACCTATATGGCATATATCGACCTACACTTGATATGTCTATCATCCTAGTAATAGCATATCATTTGATCGTGAACTCATTTAAGGACTAAATGATAAATCTTCTTTTATCAATTTTAAAATAGTCCTAAGGACTTGCATCATAACATAGAAGTTCGATATAGAAGATGTACAAGCTTATGATAAAAATTATCAAATAAATATTTTATTAATTAATTCATATATAATTACATCAATTAGCACAACTGTCAACAGACTGACGATTGACTTTGGGACATATTTTCCAACAACTCTCACTTGTACTAAAATCAATTAGTACAATATCATATACCCATCTTCATTTTGTGATCTTCGAACTCCTTTACTGCAAGGGCTTTAGTTAATGGGTCAGTTAGGTTATCCTTTCCATCAATCTTCTGAAGATCGACATCACCTCGATCCATGATCTTTCGAATAAAGTGGTAGCGACCCAGAATATATTTTGTCCACTGATGTGCCTTCGGCTCCTTTGCCTGAGCTATAGCTCCAATGCTATCACAATAAAGTAGAACTGGACCATTGATGGAGGGTGCCACTCCAAGCTCGGTGATGAACTTCTTCAGCCATACAGCTTTTTTTGCAGCATCGGATGCCGCGATGTACTCTGCCTCGCAAACAGAATCGGCTACGGTGTGCTACTTGAAACTTTTCCAGCAGACAACTCCACCATTTAGGGTAAAGATGTATCCCAACATACTTTTGCTATCGTCACGATTTGACTAAAAATTAGAATCAGTGTATCCTATGAGTTTCAAATTAGATTCTCCATAAACGAGCCACTGGTCCTTAGTATTTCTCAAATACTTAAGGATGATTTTTGCAACCTTCCAATGGTTCTCATCTGGATCTGATTGGTATCTGCCCACTACTTCTAGTGAGTATGCCACATCCGATCTTGTACATATCATGACATATATTACAGAACCCACTACCAAGGCATATGGAATTCTACTTATATGCTCTCTCTCTTGAGGGGTTGTCAGACAATCTTTCTTCGAGAGAAAAATTTTATGACCTATCGAAAGATAGCCTTTCTTGAAATTCTCCATGCTGAACCGTTTCAACATAGTATCTATGTACGTTGATTGGGAGAATCCGAGCAATCTCTTAGATCTATCTTTATAGATCTTCATCTCTAGGATGTAGGCTGCTTCTCCCAGATCCTTCATGAAAAATTGTGATGACAGTCACACTTTTATTTTCTGTAATGTAGGGACATCATTTTAGATTAAGAAAATATCATCCATATATAAAATAAAAAATATAATTACTGAATCATTAGCCCACTTATATATACAAGGTTTCTCTCCATTCTTAATGAAGCCATATGTTCTGATCACCTTATCAAAATGTATATTCCAACTCCGAGATGCTTGCTTCAATCCATAAATGGATCTTTGAAGCTTGCACACCTTGGACTCATCTGTAGATGTTTTCTTCAGGTTGCATCATATACACCTCTTCATTCAGCTCTCCATTTAGAAAAGCTGTCTTCACATCTATTTGTCAGACTTCATAGTCCAGGTATGTCGCTATCGCAAGCATGATTTGAATAGACTTGAGCATTGCCACAGGAGAGAACGTCTCATCATAGTCAACACCATAATGTTGACGATACCCCTTGGCAACCAGATAGGCTTTATAGGTCTCAACCTTTCCATCTGTGCCCCTTTTTCTTTTGGAAATCTATTTATACCCTATGGGTTTTATCCCTTCAGGTGGATCAATCAATATCCACACATTATTGATCTTCATGGACTCTATTTCAGATTTCATGGCTTCAAGTCATTTCTCAGGGTCGAACCTCTGCATTGCATCTATATAGGTGACTGGATCCTCATTGTTCTCATCAAGCTCAATAGGATCACCATCCTGGACCAAGAAACCTAGGTATCTATTGTTAGGCCTTATGTGGTGCGCCCAAGGCTCAAGGGACCAAGGCTAAGGCCAAGGTCCAAAATCTATGAGATGCTCATGGGGTTTCTAGGACTAGTTTGGGTCCTAGGACGAAAGGCTGCTAGCGTTTCGGGTCTTGAGGTTTAAGAGACTTGAGCCTCAAGGGGCTAACTTATTTTGGGCTAGATTTGAGTCCTAGGTAGATGAGATTTATTCAAATCATGGGTGTACATGGGTTTGGATTAGCACAAATCTCATATCAAGTTAGCCAAGGGAGTTTTGTAGTTGGGTCATATTGACCTTGTATAAATATCTTTATATTTAGGATTTGTATGAATGGTTCAATCAATCAACTTATTTTCTCTCTAAAATTTTTCTCTCTTCCTTCCTCTCTCTCTAGTCTTCTCCATGCCCTAAAACCAAGAAACCTAGGGTTTCTTGGCTGCCACCCCAAAAAGGAAAGAAAGGCGGTGCTAGAAACTAGCACCCCCCCTTTGTGCACGCCCCTGTTTTGAGCACCCACTCTTGACCACCCAAGAAGAGTTTCAGATCCTAATTTTTTATTTTTTAGAGGCTTCATCAAGTGTGCTTCTAGGTTCCTAAAAGGTGAATTTCAGATCTAGTGGAGAAGGGGTTCAAATCATAGAAAGAAATCCTGCTGACAGGATTTACAAGGCTGCTGAAACCAGGAAGGTTGTTCTTCTTCAATGTGTTTCATCCCCTTCCAGTGAGTTTTCTTCATTGATCTCCTAGTGGGAGGTACTCCACACACCTGAAAACATAGCACAATAGTTGGTATCAGAGCTCGTGTTGCATGGAGAGAGAACAAGATGCCAGAAGGTGAAGATCTTCAAAGGCTGAAATTTTAGCAAGATCTCTGTCAAGGTATTTCTCAAGTCCCTTGGAGTTTCTGTTGTGATTTGGTTTGGATCTAGCCATGGCAAGCAACATGAAGGTCAATTTTGAGAAGTTTGATGAAAAAAAAAAATTTTTATGTGGAAAGTTAGGATTGAAGATTTCTTGATTCATGCAGATCAAGATCAGGCATTGGAGGAGAAGTCTGAAGGGATGTCGGATCATCAATGGATGTCCCTGGAGAAGAAGGCTTGCTCGGTGATTAGAGGATGTTTGGCAGATGTGGCTCTCTATTCAATATTAGAGGAGAAGACCCCAAAGGATTTGTGGTCGAAGTTGTATGCCATGTATATAGAGAAAAATATGTGCAACAAGCTGATATTGAAGAAGAGACTGTACAGCCTTCGGATGCAAGAAGGTGGAGATATCTTGGGTCACATCCAGAGGTTCGACCAGATGTGCAATGAGTTGCTGAACATTGGGGTGAAGATAGAGGAGGAAGATAGATCTCTATTATTGCTATGCTCGCTGCCCCCTTCCTATAATCTATTAGTGACGATGCTGTTGTATAGCAAGGAGACTCTGGAGTATGAAGACATGGTCTTGGTGCTGCGCTCCAATGAACAGCGGGAAAAGATGACCAAGGATGGTGCTCCCTAGGAGGGCTTGGCCATGGGGGAGAGGTCAAGAAGAGGAATAGAAAGAGGCAAGTCAAGAGGACGATCAAAGTTTTGAAAGAGCAGTAGTAAGAAAGAGGCTCGGTGCTACAAGTACAATGAGATCGGGCACTTCAAGCGAGATTATCTGCAGTGGAAGAGCAAGAAGGAAGACAAGAGAGGATCTGATGTGTTGAGTACGGTGGCTGATCAGGAGGTGGAGGATGACCTCTTGGTGGTATCTAATGGTCATAGATGATACACAGATATATGGACCCTGGATTCAGCCTGTTCACTGATACTACACCCCAAATCGGTCTTGGTTCGTCACATACATCAAGATTGATGAGGGGACCGTGACACTCGGAGATGATCACCCATGCAAGATTGCTGGTATAGGGAGCATTCGGGTGAGAATGTTTGATGGGATGGTGCAGACTCTCACAAATGTGAAGCACATCCCAGAATTGAAGAAGAATCTGGTGTCACTGGGCTATTTGGAGCGGAGCGGCTTCAGCTTCAGCAGTCGTGCTAGAAGTGGAGTCATGAACATCTCAAATGGAGCTATGGTGGTGATGAGAGGTAGAAGGATAGAGAATAATCTCTATAGGTTGGAAGAATCTGTGGTGATCTGATGCAGCAGCTGTAGTGCAGGATCAGTAAGGGGCTCATCGATTGTGGCACTACTGCCTAAGCCACATGGATGATCATGGGATGAAGGAGCTGAGCAAGCATATTTTGATTCCAGATCTGGAGGGAGGTATTTCAGAGGTATGTGAGCCATGCTAGATGAAAAATAGAGGAGAGTGCAGTTCACTACTAGTTCAATCTGCAGTGCAGCCTCACTGGAACTAGTCCACACTAATGTGTGGGGTCTGACCTCAGTTTCAACCAGAAACGGGAAGAGATACTTCTTGACCTTTATAGATGATTTTTCAAGAAAGGTATGGATCTACTTCATGAAGGAGAAATCCAAAGTCTTCACCAAATTTAAGGTATGAAAAGCTGAGGTAGAAAAGGAGATAGGTCAGAGCTTGAAATATCTGTAGTCCGACAATGGTGGAGAGTACACCAGTAGGGAGTTTCATATTTTTGTGAGGAGTGTGGCATCAAAAGGTACTTCTCGATGAGAGAGACTCCTCAGCAAAATGGGGTGGCCGAGAGGATCAACAGAACCCTTTTGAAAAAGGCACGGTGCATGAGGCTGTAGGCAGGGCTTTCTAAGGTGTTTTGGGTTCGGCTTGGGCGAGTTCTCCTCGGCCTTAGCCAGATTTTCCAGGCTGACCCGAAGTTGTTCGCGTTCGGTCTCGAGTTCACTAATGCAACCATCTCGCTCACGCCGCAGCCGATGAATGGAACGGGTCTTGCGCTTGGCCTGCTCGCGGGCCGACTTAAGTTCGACCTCCGAGGCAGTCAGACCATCGGTGAGTCGGGGCATGACGTGATGGAAAACCACTCCTTTCGCTCGAGACTGTCGTCCATGTGGTAACGCGGGCCAACACGACATTAGACTCAAGAGTGGGGGGGAGGCAACTGTTAGGATATACCGGCTGATCCCTATACATCGACTTATCCTCGAGACGGTCCGATCGACGTCCGACTCTACCCACCGGACTGATAGACGACTCCGACAATGACTGCCAACAATATCCGACTAAAGATATGCCAGCCAAACAGGCCAATACTGTTTCTAACCGACCGAGCGGCCGAACTCATATCACCGACCCACTGTCGGGGGTGGCAGCCAACACCTGACTTCCACAAGTTACCAGATCAGCCGACGGTGTTTTTGAGTCATCACCCGACGTTCCAGCAATCAAATACCGATATATAGTCAGCCAGCTCGTCTAAACGCCATACAACCGCCATGGGCTGTTGTCCTGCCAAGGACATGTTGTACGACCGCTATGGGGTGTTGTCCTACCAAGGATATGGGTTAATTTCAATGACCTAACAACCCACGACGATTTGATAGCTCCCGATGATTTGACAACTCTCTAGTTGTCTACACCATTAATGGCGGGACCATACCACATTCTACTATAAAATGGGGTAAGACAACAGTTTTAGTAAGCTCTCTCAAGCTCTCTCTCGCTGAGCCCCCTGGTTTTTCCACTATTGCCTAGTCTCTTCTCTGACTTAAGCATCGGAGGGTCCCCGCCAGAGACATCTCCGGTCAGTGAGGACTTTCCTTGCAGGTGCGCGTTCTCGGTGATCAGGCGATGAGGGGATTGGCCGCAACAATTTCCATTGACCCAGATGGTCTTTTTTGAAGGGGGAAGAAAAATAAAGGCAGGCAATTTTATCATTTCGAGATCTTAATTTATGACAGCGCCCACCTTTCAGTATTTATCAATTTCTTCACAGCAATATAATTTGGCCTATTATTTTCTGATTTTGTCGGGTTTAGGTATAATAATAAATGTTCCCCTGTTTCATCCTCAAAATTTCCTCATGGTATATGTTTTGTCTTGCTGTTTTCAGTTCATTATGATGCCATAGATTCATAATTGAATCATCGTCTAAGAACTTTGTGTTTTGTTGCAGGGAAATTTCAAGAGAATAAAGCCAGCATCAATGGTGGAGGATCACAATTACAACCAGAGATGTGTTTGTAGTACTTCTATTCTCAAGCATGTCTGCATATTTTTGTCTGCGTGCATGTTCATATGCATGCAAGTGCAGCAGTTTTACCTGAAAAAGAATAGAAACTGCGACAGTCACATCGAGGTGATCAGCCCTTTTAAGGTGTTTTCCATGACATCTTACTGTACTAGTATCTGCTTTGCAATAGGAGCTTAAACTCTGGCTTCCTTTTCAACATTTTTTTAATAAACTTTTTGGGGTGGATTACCTCCCATTCTCCCCCCAAACAGGAGCCCCGACACTCCAACAAGAACCCCGATGCCCCACCAACAAGGAAAAAGCCTTCTTCGCCACCTATGCTTTCTTTGCTGGCTGCGGAGGTTTCTCGTTGGCGCTCTATACGATTGCTGCAGAGCATGGCCTGATCCTACCGTTGCCGCAACCTTCCTCCACGTCGTTTGATCCAGGAGCCCCTCTCTCTATTCCCTAGTTCGGTGGCAATAGAGACAACAAGAGTGGCAGCGGCGTGATGGCGACCGAGGTGGTGGTCATTATGGCAATCATCTATTCTCTTCTCTCCGCTCCCTGCTCCATCTCCATTCTCTCTCTTTATTTTTCCCAAATCAACATGCCCTAATTCTGTTTTCTCTATTCTCCAAGTGAAGGCCCTAAGCCTGATATGAACGACGATGGAGGCGGTAGTCATCGATGGCGATCATCGATGATGGTGAGCATCGCATCCATGGTCTCTCTCTCTAAACCGAAGGCAGTGGGGATGGGGATCACAGCTCCCTCTCCCCCTCCTCTCTAAACTGAAGATAGTAGGAAAGGAGGGTCAGGGGCTCAGCCCCCTCACCGCCAGCTCTCAGTGCATCTCTTTCTCTCTATCTCTCTCTATCTCTAAACTGAAGGTAGCTGGGGAGGGGGATTAGTGCTCAGCCCCCTTTACGCAGCTTCAGGTATCTCTTTCTATATATGCATATGATGTCAACAATGGGGCATGATGCAGGGGTACTTGTGCTTTGCTGAATCAGTGAGGAGGCTGGGACTGTCTTCTCTAGATCGCACTTATTGGTAAGTACTATATAGTTTACTTCATAGTTTATAGGTTTCCAGGGACAGGATGCTTATTAAATCTATTGTTAAGAGGTGGAAGAGGGCTTTGTTGGGGGCAAAAGGATTTGTTTTATACCTATTGGGATTGTCGTCGGGTCATCAGCTTCCTTTGCCCCTACATATATTCCAACTTATTTTTTGTCTGCATGCATTGATTTTATTATTTATGTACTTTTAACTTTTTTGAGTGTGGTCCTTATTTGCTTTGTCTTGATATCCTTTTAATATTGCTTTAAGATGGTGTGGTCCTTGTTGCCTTATTTTCATGATCATTTAATATTACTTTAATTCAGATGGTGTGTCCTTTGTGGGGTTGGATGTGTTTGGAGTTATGCTATCCCCATCACTTCTCTTATTAATAATATTATTTTTTTATTTCAAAAGAAGTATGATATGAAAAATGAGTATTATAATTTTGCAATAAAGACTTGGGCAGGGAAATAGAGAGGGATGAAGTATCGTTTAAGAAAGAAGTACTTCACATGCAATTATAATAAGAATTGGAAAAAGAAAGGTGAAGTACCTAAAAATGTTTCAGAAGCTCAATGGAAGGAAGCTACAGACAGTTCATCTATTCTACAGTGGCAGATATATAGAAATTGTTATTTTTCATTGGTTGAGGTCAATTTTTTGTGTAGTTAAGGTTGGCCTTAAATTTTGATATATATAGAACAATGACAAAAAAGGATAGATACCAACGTGAATTGCAAGAAGAAGTATAAATACCCCAATTGTGCAGGAAAAAGGAGCTCACGCAAATCAATCACCTGCAAGTAAAAACCATCTAAATTTTTTTAAGTGCTTGCTTTGAGGAATATGTCTATTGTATTCATTTAATTTTGTCTTATATTATGTACTCAGTTCAAAAGGACAAGGAAACATTATCATGAAAATTTAGGAATGCATTTAGAAAGCATATATCTTCAAAATTTCCAACTTATCTGCATTCAGAAAGCATATACCTCTCTCCATACATTTCCAATTTATATCCTCAAAATTTAGGAAACATTATCTGGAATATCATGAAAGCATATCAGAAATGCATTCCTTTTATTCTTTTGATACAACAGTAGTTTAATGCAGTTAAGATAATAACTTTGAAGGACTTCCCATTAGGTTGGTAACTTGAAGTTGAATACACCATATACCTAAAACTCCCATTCATTTTGTTCACACACTCATGATGAGAAATTTCGAGGCCCTCATTTCTTCCATATTTTTATTAACAGAAGCAATCATGCAGTAGTGGCTATTATAATGATCCACTGACATGTATCTTTCTATCTAACCCTGCTTTTGTGTGGAAGTCCGAAAATGCGGACAAGTTACAATGTTGGCCAGCTTCTATCTAGTGAATAAACTCCATCCTTTTTGAGTCATTTATTTGTTATTGTATTAGTCTCTTATATTTACCATTTCCTTGTTGCATCTGCTGGATCTCTATATTCACAAACATATTTAGAATTTTGCTGTCATTGACTCACTTAAGCATCTTGTTTCTATCAGATGCCTGATATAGTTTGGATGTCATGATTTAAAACAATTGACTTGGTATTTCACTTTGAAATAACTATCCGAGGCACTGGTTGACGATGAGGCCTTTTTTGAGAGCAAATGTTTTGGAATAGCCGAGGGCATCTCAGGGATTACCATCAAGCTGTTAGGGTATGTACAGGTTTATGAATTCATAAAAGCATCTAATGGATGCATAAATTCACAAAAGTATTCGCAAAACTGTTAGGGTATATTTATGTTTTCTTTCTTTTGCAGATTCAGACTAGGGATATGATGGATAGTGCCAAAGAAAGATAGGGATTATCTTGCAGATGGCTTTGTAGGTTTATGAACTTTCAGATTTTATGAAGTAAATTTTTGATATCATCAATTCAAGTTTATTTTATTCTTTTTTTGGTATAGCAAAAGTGAGTTTAAAACTTATGTATAAAGTACAGGAGATCAGCTAAAATTTATTTATTTTATATTTTGAGTTCTAGTGTTTACTTTCTTTTATATTCAGAAATTGATGATGTATGGCTTTGTTCTTTAGGTTTTGATAAAACTAAAAAGGTTGTTGGGATAATTTTTTTTTTGAGACTACCACTATGCATGTTTAGTTCTCTTTAATACAATGATAAAAATTATCTTAACTATAGTTGTTTCATCTCTTTGAAGCTACTAGTCTTCATATACTATTCAGTGGTACAAGATGTTTAAATAAGTTACTAATACATCATTTCTATTTTTATTTATTATTATAAATAATCTATATTTTAAAATTGGATAGGACAGTGACATCTAAATGTTGATTATATACTCACATTTTATTATTGATAGTAGAGGTCAATTTATATCCATGCTTTGGTAACTCCCATGAATTCTGATTCATTTGTATTTAGTTATCCACATTTAATAAAGGAGGGTGTACACTAGGTCTATATCCATATATGCACTCTCACCTATGTTAGATGTTATGTAGGTAAAACAGGGGATACACATATGGAAAGAAACAATATGGATATAAGCTATATCCATGCCAAACATACCCATGTTTAACCAAACGTGTGTACCAATGTGGGTGTCGGCATATCTCCATATTTTTTAGGGTGCCTTTATCCATGTATCTTTTACATGGATCTATCTCAGTTTTTTTATAGTGTGATCAACTCAAGTATTTCAAGTATATGATCATCTCAAGCATATAGCATATATATACTTAACATAACTCTCTCTCTTTTTGTCAGCATCAAAAAGCACAAGAGAAGGATTATATTAAATTTTTGAAATTTGATTTTCAAAATTTTTCAAATCAAAATCAATCATCAAAATCATCTAAAGTAATTTAATTTTTATAATTTTATTTAAGTTTTCTTTTCAAATCTTGGATTCAACTTTCAAATTCAGATTTTAAAATTTTTTTCTTTTCTCAAAAATATAGATACAAAAATATCTCTCAATTTTAGTTAGCAAAATGTCTTAAGCTTTAAAAATTTAATGGAGAGAGAATTTTTCAAATAATAGTCTTAGAAATACTTGTTTTGATATTAAAATAAAGTACTCAATAACATATCACAAAAATTTATCTCAAATGAAGTAATAGCAAGAATATAGTCATAAAAATTCAGATTTAATACATAGCATACTTTTCTTTTACCAAAAGATAAAGCAATGGAATTTAAGGCATGAACAAACTATTTGAAACTAATTATAGGAATCATGATATCAATTACGACAATATTCTTCAAAATTTTGTTTGATACAATTTAAAAGAAGTTTGAGTTTATATCTTTGAAAAATGATCAGTAGAGTATAATCTATTTAATTCTTCTTGATACTAAATATTTTGAGATTCAATCCTAAATAGCAACTATCCAAAAAAAAATATTTTTTTTCTTTTGATCAATATAGATTTAAAAACATATCTCTCCCTTTTTGAATATAGTTGATACATTAAAAGATTCTCAAATTTAATTATAAAATAACTTTGAACTTCAAAAATTTAAGAAGGATAAAGCATTTTAGAACAATAAATTTTCATAAGATAAGTTCAATTTTTTAAAAATTATTTTTTTTGAAAAGCATCAAACACATAAATTCAAAAATAATATCAATTTTCTTAATTTATCTCAAATAACATCATACTAAGAATGTATCAGAGTAAAATATAGTATCAGAGCAAAATAAATTAGAGATAAGGCATTCTTTTTCTTTTTGCCAAGAGATAAAGCAATGAAGTACATAGCAAAACTAGGTTATTTGATACTAATTGTAAAAATTAATCTTCTTGATATCAACTATTTTGAAAATCAAACCAAGTAGTAATTATCATAATACCGATTAGAAATTTTTAAAAAAAATATATTTTAAATTTATTTCTTGAAAATAATCAATCATAACAAAATATAAAAGTATGTTTCAAATTCAGCTTGATACCATATATTTTAAAATAGCAACTTTCTCAAAAAAGAATTTTTATATCAATTATTTTAATTTTGAAGTGATAAAGATATATCAATTCAAATTAAATAATTTTAATATCAGTAAATTATTAAAAGATTTTCAGGTATTATTCAAAAAGATCATTTCATCCTTTTTATAAGAAGTATTAAGTAATTAAGTTCAAAAAGAGGTATTTATTTTTTGGATTTATCTTACATTATATCTTATCAAGAATATAATTTTGCACAATCAGATTTGAGACAAAGATATTCTTCTCTTTTTTGTTAAAAAATAGATCAATAAAATATAAGACAAATAGTAACTTATCTGATACCAATTGAATAAAATTGAAGTCTTCTTTAAATATTTAGCTTTAAAGATAAATGAAAGATTTTTTGAAATATTTTGTTTGATATCAACTTCAAAAGATTTAAGAAGAGAATATTTTAAATTTAATTTTTGAAAACAATCAATTGGAGCAAAGTATCAATATTCATTAATAAGTTTTTTTTTCAAGGTCAAAAATAATTTTTTGATATGAATTAATTATCAAAAAAAAATAATGAGATGATTAAAACATGGAAGTATAAATAGTTGCTTAAAATGAAGTAAATGATCAAAATCATATGAATACTCAAATAAATCTATAAGACAAGCAAAGTATAATTATTTATTAATGATTTTTCTTCTAAGATTAATAATTATTTTAAAAAATAAATCAAATGAAGAGAATAACAAGAGTATAAAAATAGATCAAGACAAATGGCTATCAATAATTTTTATTTTTATTAAGTTTCAAAATGATTTCTCTTATAATATTCAAATAATATTTTCTCTCCCTTTTTTGCATAATAAATGCAACAAAAACTTAATTTTCTCTCTTTTTCTTCCAAAGAATACACATTAAAAGTAAACATCACAGAAGTATATTTTTCTCCCCCTTAATTTTATAAACAAGATAAATATTCATCTAACCAAATAAGTATAATTACTTAATTCAAGTAAGCAATCATCTTTTTCTTTTTGTTTTACACATAAACACATAATCAAACAAATATAAACATCAAGTACATTGTATTTTTATAAAAGATCAAATTTTTATTGATTAGTCGAAACATGAATATAGAATATGATAAAAATATAAAAATATACAATATGTATGCGAACTAATTTCTATACTGATGACAGAAATGAATTGCTAGGATTACTAAAGTTTTATGAAAGAAATGTTGACATCTTAAGTAAGTATATGTCAGGATAATTCTAAGATGTAGGTCTCGACTAACTAAAAGGAGAAGATGGTCTGATGTCTCTAGATGATTGTCTCCGAACATCTCTTACTACAGTGAAAGTCTGAATCAGCCTAGCAAACTTCTCTCTGACCAATACTAGAGCATCCATCAACTCTTTCCTCACCTACTGTGCTTTTGATGGGTACCTTTGAATCTTTATACAAATAGAAAAAATGATCTTAGTGGAAACTCTCTTAATAAATGAATCCTCATCCAGCCTATCAAGTAATCATGAGATGCTTTCTGGATGGCTGGTCTGTGAAGGAGTGGTCTCTATCTGTACAGCTGGCTCTTCAGTCTTGACATCTACTGTAGCATGAGTACTGATACGCAAAGTGAAATCTTTCGAAGAATGTGATATATAACCGTGAAGAAGATCTAGCTAATCATGTGATATAGAAGCCGCATCTCTATACTCAACTGGGTAACACTGATATCCTTGATATCCTCGATGTCATCTTAATCCAATATAAATTTCAAGTATGTCATTGTTTGAGACAATTCGAGGGGTTTCCATTGGTCTATATATGTAGCGTACATTTGATACTATCAACATCTATTTCAATCCACATGCCTTTTACCTTGAAAATTAGATTTCTAATCATTTCGATGCTCGGTCCTTTCTTGCATAGAACAGTCACTTAGAGAAGCCTTAGATTTTTGAATTTCTGCATGGGACTTCCTCCTCTGAATGAATTACTTTCGAGGTGCCATTGGAGAACAAAAACTATAAGAATCAGATGAAAATGGAGAGGAGAGGTCCAATTTTGAAGGGAGAGGGGTTTGAAAAAGGTTTCAAATGGAACTATTTTTCTTTCTTGAGAGCATGAATCGACTCTTTAGGTTTAAGACTCAACTTCTCAAAACAGAAAATAGTTCAAAAAATTTCAAATAAAAAATGATTGATCAAATTTGATAGAGATTAATAGGCAATCAAATCAAGGATCAAGAATGATATTCAAATCAATTTGGAGGATCAAGAATTAATCAAATGGGGGTTTATAATTAGTCTAAGCAAATTGGATCAAATCAAAACATTTTGAGAAATCTAGAAGAAAGCTCTAAGTGTGAGGTTCACCAAGGGATTATCAAATTCTTAAGGAACAAACTATAATATAATGCAAATCAACAACATCAAGAATGCAATCTTTTATGAATAGAATGTATTAACTTGATGCTCCAAGAATTAAGCAATTTTGAGATATCTTAATAGTTACATGTCTTATAAGAATGTCAAAAATTAATTTTAGAGTTTTGCATCCAAATATTTTCATATACAATCAAGTTCATTTTAATTTAAGTTTCACAAGTAATAATATATTATGAAGCATTTGGGAGCATGCTAAATTTAAAATGAAACTTATGCTTCCTACAATCAATATGAACCAGTGTTAAGAGAATATATTCAATCAAGCAATGAAAATTCATCACAATATCATGCATATGTATGAAGCGTCAAAATCAATCATTCAACCAAAGTAATATCAAAAAATAGTGATGGTATGATGTTAGAAAAGTTTAGCTTTTATCAAATATCATCATCCATCCTTTCAAATTCTAAGCATCCATCCTTTATGAATTTACTCCTTTCATTTTATTGGATGCTTAGCATACCTATAATATCACCTTTTAATTTTTGGTATTTAAGCCATTTTGGATCCATTTGAGTTAGAGCATATAGTTTTTTTTTAGAATCCAAATTTGTTTAATCAAATTATGATCATTTCTTTTAATATTGCATTCAAAAATTTTATAGCCTACTTTGTTATATCTAAAATATACTATAGAATAATTTTCGTGCACAGATTTTTATTTTCTTGAAGGATTGAAATCAATTCCAATTTTATTGAAAATAATTTTTTGATTATTCATAATCATTTGAAGCTTTTGAGAACTCAATGTAAATTTATCTACAAAAGATTTTAATTTTTCAATTTCTTTCTTTTGTTCACCATTTTCAGTAATAAGATCTCTTTTTCTACATTCATTTCTTTTAAATAATTCACTTTTTCTTCTACTAAAATTTTTAGTTTTTCAAAATTTTCTTTTAATTGAGCATTTTCTTTTATCAAGGATTTTTCATATTTCAAAAATTTTTCTTTTTTTTAACCAAAACTATCTTTTCCTTCAAAAGGTCTTCTTTTTCTATTAAAATCTTATTCTTTTTTTCAATCCTATCTTTTTGTATTTATCCATTAACTCGTTAAAGGTTTTAAATAATTCTTCAAATATAAAGTTAGAAGAATTTTTGATATTTATCTCATTATTTTGATCCATGAGGCAAAGACTTGCAATACCTTCCTCCTCATTTTTCTTTTCATTACTTTGCTCTTCCTTAATCAATGCTTTCTTTTTTCTTTGTTTCTTTTTCTTCTTTTTCTTTTCATCCTCATGAGTCATGAGGCATAAGCTAGGGGGTGCATTTTTATCCTTTTTGAAGCATGACTTTTCTTCTTGATTTAATTTTTTGTGGGTTGCTTCCAATTTATCCCACACTTGCTTTGCGAAAATACAAGAAGAAATCAACTTAAGTTCATTTATATCTAATGAATACTATAGTATATTCATGACTTTAGTATTTAGTTGTGCCATTTCTTTATTATGTCAATTAATACATTGGGTGTGTGTGGGCCATCGATTATAATTTTTCATAAATTATAATCATGTACTTGTATAAAAATTTTCATTCTAGCTTTTGAATATATATAATTAAAGCCATTAAAAAGAGGAGATCTATCTATAGAATGACCTTCATTAAATAAAGAATCAATTTAGGTTCTCATAATCTTTGGCTCTAGATTGTTCAATCAATAACAAATAACAGAGCACCTGTTCTGATATTAATTGTTGCTTAGAAAGATAGCAATCTAAAAGGAAGAATGGATTGGATTCTTTAAAAATTTTAACCAAATTAACAATCTATATAAGTATGTGCTTCAAATTAAACTTATTTGAGTATTTATAAAAAGTAAACAATATATAGCAACGGAATAAGTAAAACTATGCAAGAATTAAAATGATATAAGTTATGCAAAGTAAGAAATAAAAGTAAGTCAAGCAAGCATAATAAAACACGATCAAATTTATAGTGGTTCGATGCAATCCCTTACCTACGTCCACTCCCAAAGAGCTCTTAAAGAATTTCACTATAATTCTCTTGATTACAGCATGTTTGTTTTATCTGAGCTCACAAATAAATCTAGTTAATTTTTTGAAATCATCAACCAAAATCTTACATTGATTATTTTTTAAAATTACAATTAACCTAGTTGGTTTTACGAACTCACTAACCAAAATCTATAAAGTCCAATTCCAAATTTGGACGGACCTAATTCCTAAGTTTTTTTCTTCCAAAAAAATTTATAAAAAAATAAAATATAATAAATAGAAATTTCAGCATAAAAAAAAAGTAAAATGAACTCTTTAAAGCACTAAGAAGTGACTGAGAATTTGCTCTTTAAATGCTTCAACTTCTCTTGAATGATGCTTGAGAGGATATGGAAGAAGTTGGAGAAGATCACTCTTTGAAAGCTCTTAAAATAGTGTATTAAATCCTCTAATTTCCTCTTTTTAATGATATTCAATGTTCTTCATTCAAACTGAAAGTTTTTCTCTTTAATCCTTTTAATCTTCTTTTTCAAATATTTTTCTAGCTTTTAATAGGTTTGAAAGAGGCTTAAAAAGTGAGTTTTGACCGTTGGAAGGGTGGAACTAGCTGTTAGAGATAAAAAAATAGTTGTTAAAAAAATATAGAAAATTAGTCGTTGTGCCTGTTAGAAGCCGTCGAGTCGGCTCGAACTAATCTTGAGCCAACTCAGTTTGAATTTAAGCCAACTCCATTTTTATTCGAGTCAGTTTGCCTTAGTTCTGTAAAATTTAACTTTCTATCTTTCTAAGAGAGTCAGCTCCAATTCATTTCGAGTCGGCTCAATTTCATGCCAAGGCATTCTTAACATACCAGAGTCAACTTGAAACCTTCTAGAGTCGGCTCTAAATTTTTCAACAATATTTTTCTTCATAGTTTAGCCTCCTAAACTTGAATTTTCGTTGGTCCCAAAATTTTTAAATGACGTTTGTTTCTTCTAATCTCATTTTCTTCATAATGAGCCATCCAAACTTGTAAGAATTTGATCTTTTGAGTACTTTGGCTTGACATCTTGAGAAAATTTGTTCTTATGATAAATTCTTCATTTTAGATATTTGAAAAATTCTACATTCAATCTTAAAATATATGATTAGAATCATAATTACTTAAAATCTGTTAAACATCAAAATCAATTATAAGATCAACATTAAGGCCATTGAGCAGTTCAGGGCCTTTGAGGATTTTAAGGCCGAGGTCGTTGAAGACTCCTCACTAGCATATGAGTACAACTTTAAGGCCTGCAAGGCATGAATTGCTTGGCTACTTCTAGAAGTAGACCTCAAGTATCTCCAATTTGAGGACAGCAATAATGAGGTTGAGGAGGATTTAGCCATGCTACTTGTCCTAGCTATCGAGGCTCCGACTTCTGAGCCTGTTGTCAAGGTCATCACCAAGCTAGCTACCGAGGGTGCTATTGAGTCTGCTTCTGAGGATGTTGTTTAATCCTTGTATTTTTGCTTTTCTTATTTATTGTAATGAAATTTTTGAAGTAATGAAATGAATTTCTCTTCATCTTATATCAATGTGTGTGTTTATTGGCTCGTCCTTAAGTCTTTAGGGTCATACGGTTGTCTGACCAGAAGTTTGCCAGCTTGGTTAGTTGACTAGGCTAGTTTCAATGTAGTGGTCATTATTTCGAACTATTTTCCAAAGTCACATTATTTGAGGTTGATTCTTGGTGATAAATTTTGCCAAGTTAGTAGCATCATCTTCATCTGACCAAACATGATGTGATCAAGAAGATTTCGACAAAAAATTATGGAGGTCCTAACTTTGATCAAGATATATCTCTGTGATCAATATTTTATTGATCATTTATTTGATGGTCTTAGCCACAACTGAGATATCTCCATAAGGTTGGTACTTAATTTTCAACTCAGTCGTCAGAATCGAGACTGAGGCCCAAATACCTTGGATCAAATCTTATCCAACCATCTTTCCCCAAGGACTAAGGCTTGGCTCGATTGTCTCAAGCTTATGCTTTGGATGTCTTCATTTGTTTTCGATGCTTTCATTAGTGGTCAGCAACGATTGACTTTAGTCGGCTTTTTATAAGAAATCTGGATAAAAACATGAAGAGGACATCTTTGTTGATTTCATAAATTGATATACAACTTACTGGTAAAGCGTTGCTAAGTTCTCGATGTTCCATGTTCGAGGAATGGGGGTACGGTTGAGGCATTCAATTTTATAAGCCTCTGGTTTGTTAACTTTAGTGATTTGATACGGCCCTTCCTAGTTTGGGGCTAATTTATCTTGCTTCATAGGTTTAGACACCTTGGCTCGATGGAGGATGAGGTCACCTGATCAAAATATCTTTGATATGACCTACGAATTATTGCAGTGGGCTATCTATTACTGGTATGATGCCATCTTGATTCGAGCTCGTTCTTTGATTTTTTCTAGCAAGTCCAAGCTTGTTCGAAGTCAACCTAGATTCTCCTGCTCATGATAGTATTCCACCCTAGTTATTGACATTCCAATCTCAATGGGCATGACTGCCTCGGTGTCAAAAATATGGTTGAAGGGTGTCTCTCTAGTAGGAGTCCGAGGAGTCATTCGATAAGCTTAGAGTATGTTGCACAGTTCCTCAATCTAGAGCCCTTTGGCTTGACCGAGCTTTGACTTTAATCCTCATAAGATCGTATGATTTGTCATCTCAGCTTCTCTATTAGACTACGGGTGACTAATCAAAGTGAGCCTATGGTCGATATTAAGCTCCGAGCATAACTCTCTAAACTTTGGATTATTAAACTGTCATTCATTGTCAATGATAATGGCTCATGACAGTTCAAACCAACATATATAATGGACTTTCAGATGAAGTCCTGAACCTTCTTATTACTGAAGATGCTTAGATCCAATGGAGAAAGAAAATGGGATATCTTCTTGATTTTTCCATAGACGATGCCATTCTATTGATGCCAAAATCCTATTCGATACGAAGAAAGGAGCTTGCCAAATTGGCCCTGGCTGAACTCTTCAATACTCAAGTCAGAATGGTCTTTGGAATAACAATAAAAAAGAGAAATAATAAAATATAAGATAAAATATTAGAGTGATTTGCCTGAATTATTCGGCCTAGAGCGCTCGACCTCAGCATTAGTAGCTTGGCTCATGATTTGTAAGTCGTTAGATACCACTGACTAAAAATTAGATATATCATGAGAGGATCAAGCATATTGATGTTAGATACCACTTCATTTGAGATGTTGTATCATGAGTTATTGCACTAAAAAAGATTCATATGGCAGATAATTTAGTAGATATGATGATCAAGCTACTTACCACTCTTAAGTTCAAGTACTGCTTAGATTTGGTTCATATTTTAAAATGCTGAGCTAGGCCGTTAGGGCAATTATTGGAGGAGATGGAGAGGAGTTCACTATTTTGTATTGCAACTTTATAGAATTCAAGTCAAGATAGAGATTTGTTGAGTATGGTTTGAATTTAATGAGATCTGCATTATGAATTTGATCTATTTTATACTTTGTTGGATGGTTTGAATTTTTTGGTTTTTTCTCTTTGTTTAAGAATTTAGTAACTTTATATATATGGTAATCATAACTCTTTTGTTATTGGAGGAGCTGTCTTTCGTTGGTTTGAGCTACTGCATGCTCTTTGTAGTCTTTCTTTTTTTGATATAATAAAATTTTCCCAACCTTCCTTCATGGACGTAGGCTGAAGGCCAAACCATATAAATTATTGTATCTTATTTTTTCTATGTGTAATTGTTTATTATTATTTTGGACTTCAAACTAATTAATAAGTAATCCTGCAACATCTCTCTGGGGAGCTTCGTGTCTCTCTCAGGCACCCAAGTGGATGAGATAGCATTGTCTTGGTGCAAGCGGTCATTGCTTCTTATAGGTCACAAGTGCAGAAATGGAGCACGTGTGAAGTGTGAACAGAGACACGGTTTGGTGCCATGGTGTGATCAAGTGAAGGCATCGTCTCATCCTTCAGTTGGGGGATTTTTCACACATTGTATTCAGAGTTCAGTTTTAGAAGGCTGATATGCTGGTGTGCCAATGCTCACATTTTCATTGATGTGGGATCAATATTTCAAAATTAAGTTCATCATGGACAAATGGAAGTTTGGGCTTCGATTGAAGAACAAGGAGAAAGATGTTGCTGGAAGGAAGGAGATAGTCTATCTTGCGAGGAAGTTGATCGACTTGGATGAGGATGAGACCAAGGAACTCCAAAGAAGACTGGGGCATCTCAAAGAGAAGTCCCGGGCAGAGTTGATAGAGAAGGGATCATCAACCACCAATCATGATGTGTTTGTTCAATGTATTATGTATTGTGGAAGGAAGGGTAGACAAGAAAGTGAGACTTATTGAATCTAGGATTGTAACATTGGGCTGCTACCAAAATTCACATAGTTTGCATGCAACTTAGCTATATCATGTGAGAGAAATTATATCCTACATTGCATGCACCGCATGATTGTGCACACCAATCACTTCTTCTCCTTCTTGTGGGCTAATTATCGGTATGAGTGCAGGATGATTGGTATAGTACATGGCCACATTGGTGCACATAGTGTAAGATATAATTTGCTGCTATATAATTGGGTGGGTGCTTAAGTGATGGCGGTGCATGTGGGCCCATATATCTCACTTCACCTATGCATCTGTATATGCATGTGTGCATGTTTATTTTTATATCCGTGTATGCATGCATGTATTTCTTCTTTTATTCATCTTATTTTGTTACCATGGATGCAATTTTTCCCTGGCCATGAAATTTTAATGGGTTGTCTTCCAATAGCTCAATAATTAAAGATTATATACAAGAAAGACCTCCATCTGTGACCCAAGTTTGTCTATTACATCCAATACAAGGGTCGTCTACATGCTTTGCTACAACATGAGGTTTGTCATCAAATTGGAAGCTCATGAATCATTAAGGGAAGCCACCAAGGCAGCCTCATAGATTCCAACCCCCTACTCAGGGTCAGCCTCCATTATCGGCCAAATGCAGCCCATCTATAAGCATTAGATTGGTCATTAGTAGAGTTTCAGCCTCATAGATTGTTTGTTTTTGTATCTTGTTTGTTTCCTTATCATACTATTTTAACGGTGTTGGGGCATACCGACTGATCCCTTTTATGTCAACTCACCCTCGGACCTGTCTGACCGACGCCCGACTCTACTGACCGTGCCGACCGACGATTGCTGACAGTAGCCGCCGACATCATCCGACCGAAGGTGTGTCGGTCAGATGGGCCCTATTCTATCCCCGACCAGCCGAGCGATGGAGCTCCAAATCACCAACTCACTGTCGGGGGTGGCAGCTGACGTCCGACTCCAGCAGTGCGCCAGACTGGCCGATGGTGTTCCCGGGTCTTCACCCAATGCCCCGTAGTCGAATGCCGACGTATGGGCGGTTAGCTCCCCCAAATATCGTACGACTGTTATGGACTGCTGTCCTGACAAGGACGTGCGACGTGGCCGCCCTGGGGACATCGTCCTGCCTAGGACATAGGTCAGCCCCAGTGATTGGACAGCCCACGATGACTTGTCAGGCCGTGGTGACTTTGACAGTCTCCGACAATTTGATAACTCCCCCGATTGTCGCGCCATTAATGGCGGGACCACGCTACGCTCTACTATAAAGACGGGGAAGGCAACAGTATTGGGAGGTTCTTTCAAAATCCCCTGGACTCTCTCTCTCTCTCTCTCTTTCGCTGAGCCCCTGATTCTTTTCTACTGTTGCCTAGTCTCCTCTCTGACTTGACCGTCGGAGGGTCCCCGTCGGAGGCATCTCCGGTCAGTGAGGACTTTCCTTGCAGGTGCTCGTTCCTGATGATCAGGTGACGAGGGGATTGGCCGCAACAGGTCTTGGCACGCCAGATAGGGGTATGTAGATTACGATCTCCACAGAGTTTGAAAAATCCTTTTGAAGATGACAAGAACCAGGGCTCAGCGATTAAGGGCCACCGGATCGACGAGGCACTCTTCCCGCTGGGAAAAGGACTCTCCTCCACCCTCCATGGCGGAACCCAGCTCTCCGCATCCTATGGTGACCACAGAGGTGCAGATCACGATGATCGTGCGGCAGATGACTGTGCTGACAGATATGGTCAAAAGCCTTCAACAGCAACCAATCCGATTGCCGCATGCACCGATGGAGCAACCGACGGTGCACCCAATGCCGTCCAGGAGCAGCCGCCGACGCCCGCGTCGGTCTTCGTCTCCTCCCCAGGAGCGGCTATCCCAGCACTCCCACCGAGAAGGGGAGAGGCGGCCACGACGTGGCACCCACTGGTCTCGGTGACCCTCTCCTTCCCGGCTGGAGCGAGCGAGGAAGGAGAAGTGGCCGCGGACACCGTCCGCCTCCCTCTCAAATTCGTCGGGAGACTCGACCCCTGGGGTCTCCCAACACCGACGGGTCAATGACTACGAACGTAGGTTCGAACAAATCGACCGTCGGCTCGTCCAGCTCCAGGTGGACGGACAGAAGTCTTCGAACAACGTCGACTTCCAGACCGCCCAACCTCTCTCCCGACTTATCCTCGACGAATCGATTTCTAGTCGGTTCAAGATATCTCATGTGGAGCCTTACGACAGCTCCACCGATCCAGTTGACCACCTGGAGAGCTACAAGGCTCTCATGACGATCCAAGGGGCAACCGATGCCCTCCTCTGCATCGGCTTCCCCACCACACTTCGTAAAGCTGCCAGGGCCTGGTACTCCGACCTTCGCTCAGAAAGCATCCACTCCTTTGGACAGCTTGAGCATGCTTTCGTGGTCCATTTCAGCACCAGCCGGAAGCCGTCACGAACCTCGGACAGCCTTTTCTTCCTCAAGCAGGGAGAAAATGAGATGCTCCGATACTTCGTGACGTGGTTCAACACGGCCATGCTTGAGGTTCGAGACCTCAATGAAGATATGGCTATTTCGGCCATGAAGAGAGGGCTGAGGGGGTCCCGATTTACATACTCCTTGGACAAGACCCTCCCCCGGACATATGCCGAACTGCTGGAGTGTGCGTACAAATACATGTGCGCAGACGAAGGAGCTTCCGACCGATGCCTGACCGAGACCAAGGGACCGAAGGAGAAGTGAAGGAAAGATCGGGCTCCTACCGAGCCTAGCGAGCCCCCGACCGACAAGCAGGTCTCACCTCGGTGGCAGGGTCCGATGTCACCTCGACGGTGGAGTCCGAGGCTGATGCATCGCAGGTATGACTCCTATACCCCTCTCTCTGCTCCTCGTGCGCAGATTTTGATGGAGATCGAAGGGAAAGAATATCTACGATGGCCTCCGCCTTTGAAGGCAAAGGGCCTCGACCGGCAAAAATACTATCGATTTCATCGGGGCCACGGCCACAATACCGAACAGTGCATCCAACTCAAGGATGAAATCAAGGCCCTCATACACCGAGGGTATCTCGAAAAATTTCGAAGGAAACCGCCGACTCAACCCGTCATCGACCGACGACCCCAATCGACTGAAGAGGCAGCGAACAATCAGCCCACGGTCGGGGTCATCAATATGATCTCCAAACGATTGGATCGAGGGACGACTGCTGGAGAAGAGTCGATGAAGAAGCTGCGCCAAGATAATGTAATTACTTTTATAGATGAAGATGCTCGGAGAATCCAAACTCCCCATGACGACGCTATTGTTGTCTCGTCGATAATAGCAAATTATGATGTAAGAAGGATCTTTGTTGATAATGAAGTTTGACTAATATTTTGTTTTACTCGATCTTCTCCCGAATGTGACTGTCGGCTGATTGGCTTGAGAGAGTCTCCACGCCCCTGGTGGGTTTCGTCGGGGAAGCCGTCACGGTGGAAGGAGAAGTTACTCTTCCTGTGACAACTAGAACCGAACCACGACAAAGCACCATCCACCTAACCTTTGCGGTCGTCCAAGTACCTTCAGCCTACAACGCCATACTTGGAAGACCCGGACTAAACACCCTCAGAGCGATAGTCTCGACTTACCACCTGCTAGTTTGGTTCCCGACTAAAAATGGAGTCGGAGAGATGCACGGGGATCAACAGCTCGCTCGACGATGCTTCCAAATCTCTGCTCGAGGTAACGAAGTGAAGGACTCCCTGACGGCCGATGAGTTGAACCAGTGGGGAGAGAAAGAACGGGGCGAACCGGTCGAACAGCTGGTTTCTATCTCGATAGCAGAGAATCTTGAATGAGTGGTCTGGGTCGGATCCCAATTATCCGACCCTGAGCAACGGCAGCTAATAGAGCTGTTGAGGGCCAATGCCGACGTATTCGTTTGGTCAGCAGTGGATATGTCTGGCATCCCCTCGAAGATGTTGACTCACCGACTCAACATCGACCCTGGAATGAGGCTAGTGAGACAGAAGAAGCGATCTTTCGCTCCTGAAAGACAGAAGGCCATCGACGAAGAAGTAGACAAGCTACTCGAGGCGGACTTCATCAGAGAAATCACGTACTCCGATTGGCTCACCAATGTTGTCATGGTGAAAAATGCCAACGGGAGGTGGAGGATTTGCATCGACTATACCGACCTAAATCGTGCCTGCCCGAAGGACAGCTTCCCACTTTCGAAAATTGACCAGCTGGTAGATGCGACGTCCGGCCATCGACTGCTCAGCTTCATGGATGCCTTTGCCAGATACAATCAAATTCGGATGGCGCCTGAAGACGAGGAGCACACAGCCTTCATGACCGCTAAGGACCTTTACTGCTATAGAGTAATGTCCTTCGGACTGAAAAATACCGGAGCCACATACCAGCGACTCATCAATAAGATCTTCAAAGACCAAATCGGGCACAACATGGAGGTGTACGTGGATGACATGCTGGTGAAGAGCGCGCAGACTTCAGATCATGTCCACGATCTTGAAGAAACTTTTTGCACTCTTCGATGACATCAGATGAGGTTGAATCCGACTAAGTGCGCCTTCGGGGTAACTTCGGGGAAGATCCTCAGATTCTTCGTTTCTCAATGAGGAATCGAGGCTAACCCTGAGAAGATAAAGGAGATCATCGACATACGACACCCGAACACCAAAAAGAAGGTACAGCAGCTTAACGGAAGGATCATCGCGCTCAACCGATTCATCTCTCGGTCGGCTGAGAGATGCCTCCCGTTCTTTAAAACCCTGAGGCAGGCGAAGGGTTTCTCTTGGCCGGATGAGTGCTGGCAAGCCTTCGAGGATCTGTGAGATATCTGGCCTCCCCGCCGCTGCTTGTAAAGCCAAAAGTCAGAGAAATGCTGTACCTCTACTTGGCGATGTTGGGAATAGTCTCTCAAAGCTAATCGTCAGTCTGTTGACGGTTGTGCTCATTTTTGTATATGTACATGAATTATGAATTAATAAAAATTATCTTGATATTTTTCATCACAAAATGTTTCATCTTCTAATGAACTCCTATGTTATGGTGAAGTCCTTAGGACTATTTAGACTCGACAAAGGAGGATTTGTCGTTTAGTCCTTAAATCTGTTCGCGATCAAATGATACGTTGTTACCAAGGACGACAATATTTATCAAGCATAGGTCGTTGTGTGCCATATAGGTTGGTTGTCCTCTTAACCAATGAGTGTGGAGACACTGGTATGGCATACAGATGAGATGTAAAGGTATATCTACACTGAACGTGACCGACTCTGGAGCTATTTCTGCTGTCAAGATTTGCTCCGATGGAATATGGGTATAAATATCCCTCCGACTTGAGACCGCCACGGTGACTTGCAAGCAACTCACCGTACTTAGGCACTGGACTACCTGAATTTTTAATTCAGTGACGGAAGGCTGCTGGGTGTAGTCAAGTACTTGACTTATCGGTGCGTGTATCAAGATGGAATTGACCACTCCAGTTTAGGAGCTGTGTACAGTCGTGTTTCAATTTAGCAAAATCTTGGCCAGGATAGTCTTTGTGAGGAGTCACAGGACTGTTTGAGTTGAGCATGATTCGGATGATCTAATCAAGGTTGACAGTTTAACTCTGAGTCATCCTAAATACAGAGGTCAAAAGGATGAATTATACAGTAACCATATTCACGTAGGTTCTGAGTGTTGCGATTGTGACCTTTCGACCTATCCGGTGAGTTCTTCAGGGTTTCAGCCTGGAGTTCGGGAAGTGAGAAGGTGAGCTACGAATGTCGTGAGCCCACCAAATTTCAGGAAGATCTTCAACATCCTCTTAAGCATGTCTGCTGACGATCTGGAGCATCCAAAGAATCAACAGACATCGATCGAAGGAGTTCGATCAGCATCGACCGTCGAAAGGGCTCTACAACGAGCTAGCACTCGTGAGGAGTCGATCAGACTGGAAGCTTCATGTGGACGATCCACAGAGGCCAGACACACTGTGTGGCTGCATCATGATGATCAAACTCTCCCGATGGTGATCAGATTGCGACGATCTACTACCCGCACAAAGATATTGTGTTCTGAACACATTACAGTAAAGTGTTTACTGTTCAAATTTAAATTTCAAATTTAAATGCATGCATGCTATATATCATATTTAGATCCTAGTATAGGGTAAATTTTTATTAATTAATTGGATTAATTAATAATTTTTACTGTAAAATAATGATGTTCAAAAGGTTTTAAAATTATCATTTTATCCCTGCACTGATTTTTCTCCACAAATGGTATCAGAGCAAGTTCTTAGATATGATATATATATTTGTATGCGTAGATTAAGTTGTAATCTAAAAGTTTAAATTTAAAATTTAAAATTCAAAATTTAAAATTTGAATTTTGAAAGTTGTTCGAAATTCAAAATTCAAAAATTTAAAATTCAAAATTTAAAATTTGAATTTTGAAATTTGAAATTCAAAATTCAAAAATTCAAAAACTTAAAATTCAAAATTTGAAATTTAAAATTTTGTTGAAATTTAAAATTTGAAATTCAAAATTTAAAATACAAAATTTGAAATTCAAAAAATTTGAAATTTAAAATTTGAAATTTGAAATTTAAAATTTAAATTTTAAAATTAGTATATTTAGATATACTTGATCCAAGTAGCAAGTAATCGAATTGGGTTGGTTGCCATGGCCGTCCGGTCATAGGAGAGAAGTAGAGTTTAAAGGATCTATCTTTCCATTCGATGGGGTCTCCATGGCGGTAGGGGTGTCGATGCGATTATATCCTATACAGATGAAGCAGCAAAAGGAATATTCATGATTTATTTTAATTGAGTTATTTTCTATTATGTAATTAGCAATAGGATTGCTATTTATGATATGTGCTGATCTATTTGCGAAATGAGTCAACATATTTGGTGAACAGAAAATAAAACCTTTCAAATTTAAAAATTATTTTCAAAATGCCAAACCCTGACCTATCATCCCAAATACTTAATTAAAAGAATTAAGTGTTGTCTAGTGGGTCTAGAATTATGAATTAAAACCTAAGGCAGTTGCATAAACTTGTGGGTCAATGGGTTAGATGGATTAGGTCCATAATTGGGTTAGACCTAAGGTTAGCTTAAAGAAATAGACTAAATTAGAGTAATTGGTCAAATCTAATCAAAAGTTGAATTAGATTAGATCAAGGATACTCTAGACTCAACTCCAATAGTTATAGTTGAATGGGTCCATGTCTTTAACTAGACCAAGATAGACTTAATTCATGGCTACGTGGTGGAACCCTATTTACTAAGTTGATCAAATTAAAACTAATGAATCGATTGGTGTCTAAGGTAAGTTTGGCAGTTTGACCAGTGGTTTTTAAGCGGGAGCTACTCGCAGTGATTCGATCTCTGACGAGTTAATGGCTTATCCCCACCACTGATCTCACTTACCTGGCCAACCTGGTGAATTAGGTTTTAATTAGATCACTTGATGATTAGGGCTCACCCATGTCATTAGGTAAATCAGTTTGACTGATTTAGGTGCTCCTAATGCCAGCTTTAAGTAAATCCTTTTTAATCTGACTTGGTGAAGTCAGTGGGAGGATTGAAATTGGCTGGTTAATTTCTTCTCTTCTATCCCTTAATAAAATCCTCAAAATTATTAGGTCCCAAAAATGATTAAGTTATGTTGATAACTAAATCATAACCTCCCATTAAGTGAGTGATAATGAGTTTATTAGTTTAATAATCATTGGAGGCCCAAAGGCCTGGTGCTTATTGACTAATGGAATTATCATTCATAATATGATAATTTGGTTTGAGACTTTCTGATGGTGGTCAGGTTGGCCGGCTAAAGTCGGGCCTGATCATTTATTGGTCTGATTCACTAAATCAAGTCATGTTAATGGTTGGACCTAATCAGATCTTTTCAGTGGAGGCCAAAGCCTACTGATTAGGTTCAGGGGTAAAATCAATTATTAGAAGTTGTTTAGAGAAACAACTGGTTATGAACCTACCCATAGATGCACATGGGTTGACCAACCAAAGTTGGGCTCGTGTGTAGTCTGTGTGGATTCTAGTACCCACTAAGAAATTAAAATAATTTTTCGAATTGGAGATTGAGGCTACCAATTCGTAAAAATACTAGGAGAAACTTTAGACTAAAGTCCAAGTCTTTAGTATTAATAATTTATGTACTAATATAGGTCTGATTTTCCTTTATGCAGCTATGGCCACTACCCTTTCACTCCGGTCATTATTAGATAATGACAAGCTCATGGGACCTAATTTTGATAGCTGGTATCGAAAATTAAAAATCATCCTTGAGCATGAGCGGATCCTTTATGTAGTAACGGATCCGGCACCTGAGGAGCCAGTCCCGAATGCTAGAGGGGTGGTCCAAGACCCTTACCAAAAGTGGCTCAACGACCGCACCACCGTTCGGTGCATTATGCTGGCGGCAATGAATGATGAGTTCAATCGCAGGTTCGAGAACGCCCAACCACAGGAGATGCTTCAAATGTTGAACGACTCTTTTGGCACGCCTGACGATGTTGATAGGCACAAAACTAGTTATGCCATTTTTAATGCTCGGATGAGGGATGGAGCCTCAGTCACTGATCATGTACTGTACATGATCGAAATGATTGAGCGCCTAAGTAAACTGAATTTTTTCCTATACGAGCAGCTCGGCAAGGATGCGATCCTTAATTCTCTGCCCAAGTCCTACTTTCCCTTCTTTACTCATTTTCGAATGACAAAGCCTGCAGTGAACTACCACGGCTTGTTGGAGTTGCTGCAGAACTTTGAGAATGACCACCAGCTCCATAAGGAGTCGGTAAATATTGTGGGAGGGTCTTCTTCTGGTCCTCGACCCTTTAAGAAAGGAAAGAAGAATAAGAAGAAGAAGAATAAGAAGGTGCAGCCACATGCTGGGATGTCTGCACAGGGTCAGACCAAGAAGCGCAAGCCCGACCAGAGCCAGGCGGAGTGCTTCTTTTGCAAGAAGCAGGGGCACTGGAAGAGAAACTGTCCTCTATACATTGCCTCACTGAACCCGAACAGGCCGAAGAAGAAGCAAGGTACTTATATGATAACACCTTGCAACTTTTCCATTTGTGATACTACTGCATGGGTATTGGATACCGGAAGCCCTTATCATATTCATAATTCGATGCAGGATCTGCAGGTCAGTAGAAGATTTGATGAAGGTGAGAGATTCTTGAATGTTGGAGATAGAAGCAATGTTTTAGTTCTAGCATTAGGAATCATGAACCTTGTAATCAATTCTCGAAATAAAATTATGAGTGAATGTCACTATTGTCCAAACTTTTTATTAAATATTATTTCTGTAGGTCTATTGGCCATGAACGGTTATCAATTTTTAATAAAAAAAAATATTTGCAATATCATTTTGAATGGTGTTACAATGTTTGTTGGATAACTTAAAAATAGAATTTACTTTCTATCACAACCTATTAATGTGGTTCAAACCTCCGGTAAATGCTCTAGAATAGATAATGTGTCAGAAGTCTACCTTTGGCACTGTAGGCTAGATCATATCAATAAGAACAGGATAAATAGGTTGGCTCAAGAAGAAATTCTTGAAGTAGGTGATTGTGAATCACTTTCAACCTGTGAATCCTGTCTTCTTGGTAAAATGACTAAGTCACCTTTTACTGGAAAAGATGAACGAGCCAGTGAACTCTTGGGTCTGGTACATTCTGATGTATGTGGACCTATGAGCTCAAGTGCAAGAGGTGGATATTTCTACTTCATAACTTTCATAGACGATCTATCGAGGTATGGGTATGTCTACTTAATGAAGCATAAGTCGGAGTCGTTTGAAATATTCAAACTATTCTGAAATGAGGTAGAAAAATAAACTGAGAAGTGTATTAAAACTCTTCGATCTGATCGAGGAGGTGAATACCTTTCTAATGAGTTTCTGACATATCTTGGGGAGAATGAGATTCTCTCTTAATGGACTCCTCTTGGAACACCACAGCATAATGGTGTATCTGAAAGGAGGAATCGGACATTGTTGGACATGGTTCGATCCATGATGGTGTTTGCTGGTCTGCCGATCTTCCTCTGGGGATATGCGCTTGAATCGGCTTGTTACCTTCTAAATAGAGTTTCGAGTAAGTCTGTAACCAAAATGCCATATGAGATATGGATAGGATGTAAGCCAGTACTCTCACACCTTTGGGTTTGGGGGTGTCCGACTTATGTTAAATATTTAATTACGGACAAGCTAGGACCTAAGTCTGACAAGTATAATTTTATAGGGTACCCAAAAGAGACCAAAGGGTATTACTTCTACCTAGCTGATGAGCAAAAAGTATTTATCAGCCTTAAGGCAATCTTTTTGGAAAGGGAGTTCCTTGGTGAGGGGACTGTTGCCTCTAAGGTCGAACTTGACGAAATTCGACAGGTAAAAAATCCGACGCAAGTTGCTGAACCTGAACCAGATTTGATTAGATCAGATTCGGAGCCCATTGTTCAAGCACCCTTAAGGCGATCTGGTAGAGTACCACGTCAACCGGATAGATACTATGATTTTTTGGTCCGGAACGACGATCCTATCGAACTTGATGAAAATGATGAGGATCCGATCACCTACATGGATGCAATATAGAGACCCGACTCTGAGAAATGGCTAGAGGCCATAAAATCTGAAATAGAGTCCATGAAGGTCAACGATGTGTGGACATTGGTTGATTCACCCGAAGGAGTAAAACCCATAGGATGTAAGTGGGTCTTCAAGAGGAAGAGGGGCGCAGACGGAAAGGTGGAAACCTATAAAGCTCGTCTGGTTACCAAGGGATATCGTTAATGTTATGGTATAGACTATGACGAGATATTTTCTCCTGTGGCAATACTCAAATCCATTCGGATATGCTTGCGATAGCTGCCCATCTGGACTATGAAATCTGACAGATGGATGTGAAGACAGCTTTCCTAAATGGAGAACTGGATGAAGAGGTGTATATGATACAACCTGAAGGATTCACATCCACTGATGAGTCTAAGGTGTGCAGACTACAGAAGTCCATTTATGGACTTAAGCAGGCATCCCAGAGTTGGAACATACATTTTGATAGGACGATCAAGACGTATGGCTTCGTTAAGAACGGAGAAGAGCCCTGCATTTATAAGGGGGCTAATGGTTCAGTAGTAGTATTTCTTGTATTGTATGTGGATGACATTCTCTTAATGGGGAATGATATCCCTGCATTACAGGGAATAAAGATTTGACTGTCGTCACAGTTCTCCATGAAGGATCTGGGAGAAGCTTCCTACATCCTAGGGATGAAGATCTATAGGGATAGATCTAAAAGGTTGCTTGGTTTATCCCAGTCTACGTACATAGATACTATACCGAAGAGGTTCAGCATGAAGAATTTCAAGAAAGGCTATCTACCGATAGGCCATGAAATTTCTCTCTCGAAGAGGGATTGTCTGACAACACCTCAAGAGAGAGAGTGTATGGGTAGGATTCCATATGCTTCGACAGTGAGATCTATCATGTACGTCATGACATGTACACGACCAGATGTGGCATACTCACTAGGGATAGTGAGTAGATACCAATTTGATCCAGGAGAGAATCACTGGAAGGTTGTTAAAACCATCCTGAAGTATTTAAGAAATACTAAGGACCAGTGGCTTGTTTATGGTGAATCAGACTTGAAACTTATAGGGTTTATAGACTCTAGTTTCCAGTCTGATCACGATGACAGCAAAAGTATGTCGGGATTTATTTTTACCCATAATGGTGGGGCTATCTGCTGGAAGAGTTTCAAGCAACACACAGTGGCTAATTCAGTTTGCGAGGCAGAGTATGTCGCTGCATCAGATGCTGCCAAAGAAGCGGTGTAGCTGAGAAAATTCATCACCGAGCTCGGAGTAGCACCCTCCCTTGTTGGTCCAGTTTTGCTCTACTGTGACAGCTCTGGAGCCATTGCTCAGGCGAAGGAACCCAAGGCACACCAGCGGACGAAGCATATTCTGCGCCGCTACCATCTCATCCGAAAAATTATGGATCGAGATGACGTCGACCTTCAGAAGATCGACGGAAAGGAGAACCTGGCCGACCCATTCACTAAAGCCATTGCAGTGAAGGAGTTCGACGACTACAAATCAAAGATGGGTATTAGATACTGCATCGATTGGCTTTAGGCCAAGTGGAAGATTGTTGGAAATAGTGTCCCAAAGTCAATCGTCAGTCTGTTGACGGTTGTGCTCATTTTTGTATATGTACATGAATTATGAATTAATAAAAATTATTTTGATATTTTTCATCACAAAATGTTTCATCTTCTAATGAACTCCTATGTTGTGGTGAAGTCCTTAGGACTATTTAGACTCGATAAAGGAGGATTTGTCGTTTAGTCCTTAAATCTGTTCGCGATCAAATGATACGTTGTTACCAAGGACAACAACGTTTATCAAGCATAGGTCATTGTGTGCCATATAGGTTGGTTGTCCTCTTAACCAATGAGTGTGGAGACACTGGTATGGCATACAGGTGAGATGTAAGGGTACATCTGTACTGAACGTGATCGACTCCGGAGCTATTTCTGCTGTCAAGATTTGCTCCGATGGAATATGGGTATAAATATCCCTCCGATCTGAGATCGCCACGGTGACTTGCAAGCAACTCACTGCACTTAGGCACTGGACTACCTGAATTTCTAATTCAGTGATGGAAGGCTGCTGGGTGTAGTCAAGTACTTGACTTATCGGTGCGTGTGTCAAAATAGGATTGACCACTCTAGTTTAGGAGCTGTGTACAGTCGTATTTCAATTTAGCAAAATCTTGGCCAGGGTAGTCTTTGTAAGGAGTCACAAGACTGTTTGAGTTGAGCACGATTCGGATGATATAATTAGGGTTGACAGTTTAACCCTGAGTCGTCCTAAACATAGAGGTCAAAAGGATGAATTATACAGTAACCATATTCACGTAGGTTCTGAGTGTTGTGATTGTGACCTTTCGACCTATCCGATCGTCGGGTACCATTGCTAGATGGTCACTTCGATTAGTACAGGAATTGGTTCCTGTGCTACCGGCTTAGGTTCGAACCTGCGGGGTCACACACATTAGAGGTTCCTATCTGATCTGATAGCTGGTGAAGAGTCCTTCATATCTGAGATTCTGTGATCGAGAATCAGGATTCTCTGATCATGAATTCTACATATTTTGGATACTGGGGTCAAGAGTCCCACTGATTTAGGACTCTTCGATCAAGGTTACATATCGATGAATTCTGATGCCCGATTACCTATCGAATTTGGACTCAATATTTATGAGAGGTTTAATTAATGATTTGATCACTAATTAACTCAATTTGATTGAGAATTAATTTTAGATCAAGTGCAATTGAATTGGATTCAGTTGGGTTTAATCCGATTAGGTTAAGAGTTGACCTAATCGTCGAGATGGTTTGGTCCCTGATATGATCAGGGGTTGGGCTTAATCAATTCTTGATTTGATTAGAATTTTATTGAACCTAATTAAGCTTAATTAAATTGGGTTTAAATTAGTCTAATTGGGCCTAACTTATTTGGTTCAATTAGGTTGGTTTGAATAATGAAACTACCTTGACCCATTCTCCCTGCGCCACCTCACTTCCACTGTGTCCATTTGAATTCACGAGAAGGAAGTTCTCATGAATTTTTTCTCATGCAAAGTCCTCCTCATGCTCTACTTTAATGTGCCAAATGAGTGGATAAGGATGATTAGTTGTCCATTCAAATTCAAAATAAAAGTTTGAATTTGAATGAGAAACCAATCTTAGCGCCTTGACCTTATCCTCTTTTAATGCCCCATTTATTACACGAAAAAATGTTTCTCATGAAATCACTCATGCACAAATTAAGCCATGCCCTCCTCTTCTCACGCCCTTAGTGGATAGGAATAAATTGATTTTCATTTGAATTCAAAATTTGATTTGAATTCAAATGTGCAATTACTCATCTTTATCCTCTCACATGGATAAGACGTTTGACATTATTTTAAAAGGAGGAGAAGAGTGGGGCGTGTGCAAGAAAAATTTTGGAGAGAAAATCTGGGTGTGAGGAATCCTTGTGTGCAAGGTGAAGGTCTATATCCTTCCGAGAGAAAAAAAAAAAAAAAGAAAGAAAAAGTGTGCGCAGGGTTTCAGTGAGTTCTTTAGGGTTTCAGCCTGGAGTTCGGGAAGTGAGAAGGTGAGCTACGAATGTCGTGAGCCCACCAAATTTCAAAAAAATCTTTAACATCATCTCAAGCATATCTGCTGATGATTCAGAGTATTCAAAGAATCGGCAGACATCGATCGAAGGAGTTCAATCAGTATCGGCCGTCGAAAGGGCTCTACAACGAGCTAGCACTCGTGAGGAGTCGATCAGATCGGAAGCTTCATGTGGACGATCTGCAGAGGTCAGACACACTGTGTGACTGCATCATGATGATCAGACTCTTCCGACGGTGATCAGATTACGGCGATCTACTATCCGCACAAAGGTATTGTGTTCTGAACACATTACAGTAAAGTGTTTACTGTTCAAATTTGAATTTTAAATTTAAATGCATGCATACTATATATCATATTTAGATCCTAGTGTAGGATAAATTTTTATTAATTAATTAGATTAATTAATAATTTTTACTGTAAAATAGTGATTTTTAAAAAATTTTAAAATTATCATTTTACCCCTGCACTGATTTTTCCCCACAGGCGACCTCCCCAGAGACGGTTAGCTCGATGCTCGTCCGGGAGAACGAGAGCCGAATTCACCAACCTATATACTACACCAGCAAGGTGCTCCATGAAGCTGAAGCTCGATACTCAAAGGTGGAGAAAATGATATTCACCTTGATCGTGTCTGTACAACGACTCCGTCCGTATTTTCAAGCGCACGCTGTCGTGGTCCTTACCAACCAGCCCCTGAGGGCAATTTTGCGTCGCCCCGATACATCAGGACGATTGGCGAAATGGGCGGTGAGGCCGAGTGAGTTCGACATTTAGTTCCGTCTGCGACCTACCCTGAAAGCCCAGGTCTTGGCCGACTTTATTGCGGAGTGCCCGATAACCGACCAAGGATCGAAAGGCGGGAGCTCCAAAGAGGCTGCAATCTCCAAACCTGACCCTGGGTCTACCTGGGTGTTGCACATCGACAGAGCTTCCAACGCATGAGGGAGCGGGGCCAGGTTCCTGCTTACCAACTCAGAGGGAGTGGTTACCGAGTACGCCCTCCGATTTGACTTCAAAGCCTCCAACAATCAAGCCGAGTATGAGGTGCTCCTCATCGGCTTAAGAGTAGCGAGGGAGCTCGGGATCGACAGTCTCAGAGTCTTTTCTGACTCTCAGCTGATCGTAGGACAAGTCAAAGGCAAATTCGAGGCGCGGGACCCGACCATGGCAAAATATTTTCAGAAGGTGAGAGATCTCGTGGCACACCTTAAGTATTTCGAGATCTCTCACATTCCCAGATCGGAGAACGCTCGGGCCGACGCACTCTCCAGGCTTGCGACGTCTACCTACGATACTTTGGGCCGGACACTTGTGGAGAGTCTCGAGCAATCGAGCATCGACAGGGCCGAGGAGGTGCTGCAACTGACGATCGAGCCGAGCTGGATGGATCCGATCATTCAGTATCTAACCGACGGAACCAACCCTGAAGACCCTGCGGAAGCCAAGCGACTCCGGTGTGTGGCCTCCCAATATGTAATGATGGATGACCGACTCTACAAAAGGTTGTTCTTCCTTCCCTTACTGAGGTGCCTGGGGCTTACTGACGCGGACTACGCGCTCAGAGAGGTGCACGAAGGGATCTGCGAAAATCACTTGGGGGGCAAATCCTTGGCCTACAAGGTCCTACGGCAGGGTTGCTACTGGCCCACCATGAGAAAGGATGCGGCTGAGTTGGTTCGGAGATGTGACCCGTGTCAGAGGTACGCTAACATACAACACCGACCTGCCAGCCTAATCACTCCCATTGTTGCCCCGTGGCCATTCGCCCAATGGAGAATCGACATACTCGATCCTTTCCCTCCGACGTCTGGCCAAAGAAAGTTCATAGTCGTCGCAATCGACTACTTCACTAAGTGGGTGGAAGCCGAACCTCTGACGCAAATCACTGAACAAAAGATGGAAGACTTCATCCAGAAGTCCATCATCTTCAGGTTCGGACTACCGCACACTATTATCACCGATAATGGACGATAATTCGACAATCGAGACTTTCGGGAGTTCTGTGCGAGATTTCATATCGCGCACAGGCTAACCTTGATCGGGCATCCATAGTCCAACGACGAGGTCGAAGTAACCAACCGAACCATTCTGCATGGACTGAAGACCCGACTGAATGAAGCCAAAGGCCTCTGGGTCGAGGAATTGAATTCCATCCTGTGGGCGTATCGAATGACACCATGCATCCCGATGATGAATCTCCTTTCAGCTTGGCCTATGGGATGGAGGCAATGATTCCATTCGAGATCGGGATACCCTCGACTAGAGTTGAGCAGTACCGCGAATCGGGCAACTCCGAGTGTCGAAGAGCTGACCTGGACCTCCTACCCGAACTCTGACACGAGGCTCAACTCCTCATGGCTTCCTACCGACATAGAGTGGCCCGATACTACAATGCTAAGGTTAAGCCAAAGTTTTTCAGGCCCGAAGATCTGGTCTTAAGGAAGGCGAAAGTTTCGAAGCCCCTGGACCAAGAAAAATTGGCTCCGAACTGGGAAGGACCCTACAAGATAGCGGATACCTACAGGCCGGGAGCCTACTGACTGGAGACTCTAGAAGGAATGGCTATTTCCCAGACTTGGAATGCCGACAACCTGAGATTGTACTACCAGTGAACCCTGTGTGCCCTTGTTCATAATACAAGCCCAGTTTCAAAGCTCCGGAGTCTGGAATCTTGGGTCTCCAATTGTGGGTCGGCGCTCACCAGTAGTACGAGCCCGGACACCCCGACTTGGGCCCAACGCTCCGTCGGGAATCTACGATCCGATTGCCGATGATGTGTCGGACTATTACGAGAACCGATACATCTACGTTTATGGAAGGTCGGCGTTGGCGATGAAACTCTCCTAAGTTGAAGCCACGCTCCTTCCACAGTCAACTCTCGAGCAAGACGACTGGCTAACTTGCCGACTTGGCTTCGGCCGAGAGAGGCAAAACACCAACGTGACAACGTCGCATTCACGACGAACCGACCAGGTCACGACCGATCGAAGGGTATTCAGCTTACCAACGTTTATTACACGACGCGACGAATACGCCTGACAAAAAGCTGGGCAACGGATGATCGAATTGTCATCATCAAATGCGTCGGATACTATTCGACTATCAACTCTACAAGATGATCGGGTCAAAGGGCTGTGCCCGGGGGACGGCCGACACCCGACTCGACGAACACACCCGACTCAGGTCTGGGTGATGGATGCTCGACCTAGACTTTCGACTGTCGGGTTGTACGACAGTCAGGACGCCGATCTAAAGTCGGAGCCTGCTCTACTTTTACCACGGCGCACGCTATCGACTATCTTGGCTAACCACCCGGGACCCTACCGAACGTCCTAACAAGGTACGTCGGGCCTGCGACTTACGCGCTTGGGGGCATTTCGGCGAAGCATACATTCTAAGATACATTCCAAGATGCATGAAAGGAAAAAGTTGAAAAGTCCTCAATTTCATTCAAGTATGAACTAAGTTTACAAAATTGGACTGAAGCCCGATTACAAGTATGCTAAAAGAGAACAAAAACAAAAGATGCTCCGACTACTCGTCGGAGTCAACTTCTTCTATCGGGAGAAGTTCGGGGGCGATTGGCGTGCCCGCTCGGGTCGGTGTAGGATCGGAGGTCGGGGCCGCCTCACCTTCGGTGACCTGTTCCGGGATGGCTTCCTCCACGGCAGTGTGATCTCCCAACGACGGGTCGGCCACCTCTTCCATGGCCTAGCCCTCCGACCCTGGGGGAACGATGCTGCTGAGATTAAGGTCCGGATACAGGACCCGGACTGCCTCCTGAGCGTCCTCATACCCTACTTGGTACGAGGCGAAGCCACTCTCCAGGAGCTCCTCGTGATATTCGTCGGAGCCGCGGAAGTCCTCCACTGCCCGACCTAGAGCCTCCCTCGCCGACTCCACCTCCACCCTCGCTATGTCTGTGTCGGCTTGGGTGGTGGACAAGTTCTCTTCAGCCTTGGCTAGATTCTCCAGGCTTACTCGAAGTTGCTCGCGCTCGGCCTCGAGTTCGACGATGCGACCGTCCCACTCGCACCGCAGTCGGTGAGCGGTACGACCTTTGCGCTTGGCTTCCTCATGGGCCGAATGAAGTTCAGCCCTTGAGGCAGCTAGGGCATCGGTGAGGCGGGAAATCTCATCTTCGAGTCGGGCCTCGAGGTCGACCGACTGCTTCAGCTGCTCGACCATTGTCATCCTCTCGACCTCGACGACCTCTGCCTTCTTCTTCCAGGCTGCCAGAACGTCACCGAATCTCCAGTACCCGACCTCCAGCTCGGACATATTATAAATCAACTGCGGGCGGAGGGCCAGCTATCAGAAAACCGAATTGATGGGAAATAATAATGAAGAGGGGAAAGGAAAAGGAGCTCACCTGGATCATGGTCGGGAAGAAGGAAGACAGCATGTCGGACACCGTCCGACTCTTCATAATCTCCCGATCGGCCAGGAGAATGGTTGCCTGGCACAACCTCCTGGCCAAATTATGGTTGGCCAGGGCCGACGCTCCTTAGGGAAGCGGACGTCGGACGACGTGGCTCGGCCGGCCGACCTTGTGTCGTCACCCGGCGCCATTGGAGCCTTCCCTCGTCTGGCCGCCCAAGCCCGAAAATCGAAGAATGACGAAAAGCTCGAACTTGATTGAGCTCCTCTCGAAGCCGCAGCATGAGTAGCCGATGGTCGTTCAGGCTCCTGAGCTTCGACCCGAACCTCCTCTGCCGGCGAAACGACCGACGCTCCCTCGACCGCACCATCCGCTGCCCTCTCCTCAGGATGGACCTCGGATGGCACCTCTAGCGCCGACAATGCGATGACTGGTTCTGGCTGTGCAGCCGCAGCCAGAGATGACATCTGGGGCCTCTTGGGTGGCCGCGAGGGTCCGGCCCCTGGCACTGGCCTCTTCCTTACCGTGTGTTGCCGAATCTCGGCATCAGTCAGCCTCATTCTCGACGGTGTGCCTGTAATTTCAACAAAAAATTAGTGCAAATTTGGAGATAGACGAAAAGCTAAGAAACAGTCAATAGGCCGAACTGTACCTAGGTGGGGGACCAAGCTCAAGCCGGCATCATAAAGAGCTTGTTCGGTAACAAGCTCTCTCTGCTTCAGGACCGACATATCTTTGAGTTGGAGAAAATCCTTTTGATCGTCTGCCTCCACTCGGCTATTCTCGTTTGGCCGAGTCAGGGGGTCGCCCCAGCGGGAAGGGAACCCCCAGGAAAGTGAAGAGGAAACAAAGAAAAACTAGTTCTTCCACCCATGAATTGACGATCGAAGACCAGTGATAAAGGAAAGATCCTTTCGAGGGTTGAAAAACCACCACCCTCAGGCTTTAGGGTGAGGTCGGAGAACGAAGAATGCTCGAAAGAGGGAGATACGAGGATTGGTCGGCAAAAGCCGACACAACAAGGCAAAACTGACTATCAGCCGAACTGAGTTCGGTGCCAGTTATGCCGGACAAAGTCCGTAATAGTCCAAGATGTTTCGAATAAACTCCAGAATCAGAAAACGAAGACCGGCCCGGAGGTCCTCAACATAGAAAGCCACCTGGCCTGGGGGCGGATTGTTAACCCGACCGTCGGCCCCAGGGGCGAACAGTCGAAACTACTCTGGGATGCTGTACTGCTCCCGGAGCCGATTGACGTTCGACCCCGAAAGTGAAGAAACCTCCACCTCCGAGGTCGACCGAGAATCATCGGTCGGGTTCCCCGACGGACTTCCTCGAGGAGAGGTCCTAGCCATGATACTGGTCCCAAAGAAGAAGAATAAGGAAGAAAACTTCGAGGAAGCAAAGAAAAAATGAGGAGACAAAGACAAAGGCTTCGAGAAAACTTTCCAAGGAGGAAGGCGGGGACAACTATCTGAGACAAGGGGGACCACTCGACCAGAGTTTCAGCAACAGGGTTACGAAAAGTGGAGTTTTGGATGCAGGTGACCCTATATATATAGTGCCCCTCGACGGTCGGGATGAGAGCACGCCCAACGAGGATCCCCCAGATCGTGACATGTGGCGACATCTGGGCCTTCCCTTAGTCCGACGATTCGACGCACCTGCCCCAGATCAGGCCACGTCGCCTCCATCCGCCTGAACAGGTTCGGCCCAATGGCCCCCTGCCACGTGGCGGAAAAATCGCGACGGTTTGCGTTCCCGAGGAGACGGCAGAAACGATAGTTTCTGTTTTTGATGGGACATCTGACACCGATAGGACGTCTGACACCAATGGGACGTCTAATGCTGAACCGTTCATTGGTACGGTCGCCAGAGTCAGAGCATGATGCGATGGGTATCCACTCCTTTCGCTCGAAGCCGTCGTCCACGCGGAAGCACTGGCCAGCACGACATCCGACTCAAGAGTGGGGGGGCAACTGTTGGGGCATACCGACCGATCCCTTTTATACCGACTCACCCTCGGACCTGTCTGACTGATGCCTGACTCTACCGACTGTGTCGACCGATGATTGCTGACAGTAGCCACTGACATCATCCGATCGAAGGTGTGTCGGTCGGGCAGGCCCTATTCTATCTCCGACTAGCAGAGCGATGGAGCCCCAAATCACCAACTCACTGTCGGGGGTGGCAGCTGACGTCCGACTCCAGCAGTGTACCAGACTGGCCGATGATGTTCTCGGATCTTCACCCGACGCCCCGCAGCCGAATACCGATGTATGGTCGGTTAGCTCCCCCCAACATCGTACGATTGTTATGGGCTGCTCTCCTGACAAGGACGTGCGACGTGGCCGCCCTGGGGACATCGTCCTGCCTAGGACATAGGTCAGCCCCAGTGATTTGACAGCCCACGGTGACTTGTCAGGCCGCGGCGACTCTGACAGCCTCCGGCTATTTGACACCTCCTCCGATTGTCTGCGCCATTAATGGCGGGACCCACTGCGCTCTACTATAAAGACGGGGAAGGCAACAGTATTGGGAGGTTCTTTCAAAAACCCCTGGACTCTCTCTCTCTCATTGAGCCCCTGATTCTTTTCTACTGTTGCCTAATCTCCTCTCTGACTTGACCGTGGAGGGTCCCCGTCGGAGGCATCTCCGGTCAGTGAGGACTTCCCTTGCAGGTGCTTGTTCCTAACGACCAGGCGATGAGGGGATTGGCCGCAACAAACAGTATTTGCTGTCTTTTACTACATATAATGATACGAACAAACTAAAAAAGAAAAAAAGGAAAAAAAGACAAACTAACTAATTAACAGCTATGTAAATAAGCTTCGAACTCTTCAACGATGGAAGATAAAAGCTTAATCAATTAACAGTGATGAAAGCACTGTGTACAAGAAAATAGCCTTGCTGCTAACAAATTAAGATAAAAAAAAGAATTAAAAAAATTGGAGTTGGGAGAAAATTAAAAGGGAGAGATATTACACATTATAGAATAAAGAAGTTGATAGGATTAACTATATTTTTTATTAGATCTTTTTTCATATAATTCACCATAATCTTGCTACATGTATAAATGGGAGACTAACTTCCTAGAAAAATAACTCTAATTTGTTAAACTCTAAATAAATAAATTATTTGGAAATATTTTAGAAGTTTTGGAGGAAGCAGGGTTAATATTTAATTGCCTTCCAATCCATCCGGCCACTCTTTCCACAAATGGTTGGACTCAACCAATCACCATCGTATGTCTTGGTAGCCATGACTACTTCTTGCGAGCCGTTTGAAAAATCTAATAGAGATGGCAATTTATGATCTGAACTATCAATTTGATCTGAAAATGATCAGTTTTAAGTAAATTTAAATATGATATAAATAGATTTGGATCGTAAATAGATCAATTTATCTAAATATATTTATTTAAATAGATTAAGTTCATATTTAAATGTTTATCTAGTTTAATTTATTTTGATCTATTTAATAATTAGATCACATCATGACATGATCTATTTAATCCATTAAGATCCACTTAATTTATTTTGAACCTATTTAACCAATTTCTGTCCTATTTAACTCAACTTGTTTAGCCTATTTATTTCACTTAAATCTATTTAATTTATTAAGATCCCTTGAATTTGTTTAACTTGTTTATCTTGGCTTGACATGTTTAATAAACGAGTTATATAGATTGGATTATATTATTTATTTAATAAATAAATCAGGTTCAAATCTAAATTTTTAACCTGTTTAATTATATGTCTGGTTTGGACTAATAAATATTTCATTTGACTCGTATCTGATTTGATCCGGCTGATTGCCACCCCTACAACTCCAGCACATCGGAACAAGTTGGAGACGTGGAGTTGATGATGCCATGATGTGACCTGCTGAGGGCATTGTACCATCTCTCTGTTGAGAGCTTCACGAGAGAACGCCTGAAATATAATTTTAGGAGGCATATTTGCTGGTGTTACAACATTTATTTTTTCTTTAATGGGAGATTAGTACCCAAATAAGAACTTTTTTTCACACAAATTCATCATTGGATTGCGCAATGGTTGTTTTAAGATCTATGCAGATGGATAAATAAACGAATTTAGATGCTTTGAGATATGTGCAGGAGAAGATCCAATAGTTAATGTTGTGAAAAAAGACCAGTCATTTCACACAAAAGATGCAACCCAAGAACCCGAATAATAAGTTGAGTGTGGAAGATTGGAAGGTTGGGCTTTTTGGTTGAAAAATAAGAACGAAGAATTTTTTATTAGAAGGAAGAAGATAACAAAAGGCTGTGCTGAAGTTGGACTTCGATGCTAATGAGGGTAAGCAGCCAAGGAGTAGGGGAAGAGAGTCGGAAGAACAAAAGGATTCATGCTTTTGTTCGGGATGTCATACAATGGATAGGAAAGCTAGGAGAACTGGGTGGGGGTTGAGATGGTCCAATGAATATTTTAGGCTCAAATAACAAAGTTTGTACATGGTGGCGCAAAGTTTTTTTTCCCCTTTTTTTTTTCATTATTCCTCCCCAATTCCCATCAGCGAGATAATTTACCTTTAGAAATCAACTGAGGACGTCATGAAGGGATTGCAATGATACCAAACCAAGGTTATTTTTGTTAAATAAATACATTCAATCAAAGTGTAGTCAATTTATTTTGCTACTATAAAGTGTTTGTTATTGGATTGCTTACGTCCTGTACTTGCAGTTGGAGAACAATCAGGTGCTTTCTCTCTTATCTCATCTGTTTGCAAGTCCCTAGGCCCCAATTAGAAATCTTTTCAGCTCTTTCTTTCCATTTACCCAATGCCAGTAGGGAAGCTTACAAAGGAATTGTCTCCCAAAATAAAATAAAACATATTCAGAACTTATTTTTTGATGGAATGCCTAGGAAATCTTATGTTGACCCTCAAAGCGTTGAAGTTCAGTTCATCTTTCAATCCAGTACGTGCTACTGACATCCATTTTCCCATTCAACAGACATTGTTAGAGGATTAAATTCCGCATCCAGAAATTGTTAAAATTCTTAATTGTAATTACTCAGTTCACAAGACAAGCTCCCAAAATAAATTTTAATCCAGTTTGTAAGAAAATAAAGTAGGCCACCAAATAGTAGTCCCTGATACAATGGTTGTTTTGAAAGAAACTTCTGCATCGATGATTTGCATTTGAGTTCTGAAAGTGATTGAAGTAGAAGCTTGTAAACATTCAAATCATATCACACAATGTTATTCTCTTAAGCATCTCTTAAATAATGCACATAATTCTGGTCGACAAAATAAATTTTGAAACCGAAACAGAGCAGATCTTCTGTCCTAAACATCCCTCTCAAGAAAAATGTACTTGGCCTGGAACTACTTACAAGGGACTCTTATGGGACTAATGTCATCAAATACCATTCACACAAATAAAAGATGCAATAAGAAAAAAAAGGAGATTTTATTGAGGCAGATCTTCCATCATCATCAAAGTTCCATGCAGTAATTTAATTCCAGCAACAGGGTACGCAGTCGAACAAATCAGCATTACTAGAAAACATAATATATTACAAGACAGCGGCAAAGCATCAGTTCATTCATAAGATTAGAGAGATCCTTACAAGACAGCGGCAAAGCATCAGTTCCTTAATAAGATTAGAGATATCCGCACGCCGTCATTGGTACAAAGAAAAGAGTAGGGACCCAAAAGCACATAACAACAGATGCCATCATCAATAAGATGATCCAACTTCAGCCCATGCCCCTTTTCTCTTCACATCCCTTTACAATCTTTGTGCAAAATTCAGAATGAAATAAAAATGAAAACATCAAGTCAGAACTTAAATCCAACCCCGACCCAGTCATGTATCAAAGCTGCCTTCAGCTCATCAAGCAGTTTAGTAGCAGGAGGATGCAAGGCAACGGCACCACACTGAGGGCTTGAGTACTTGCTAAACACCACTTTCAGTTCGGTCTCTGCTGCTTTGGAATGAAAGCTCACTAGATGCTGTGCACAATCCCTGTGTCCAAACATGGAAATTGGTTTAGCAACCAAGCTCAATACTTTAGATACAATAACGGGATAAACTGAAGTCAAGGTCGTGGATACTAACAGCAACTGCAGCTCCGAGAAGCCTGTGTGATGCTTGAGTGTTTCGGTCCAGAAGGGAGTCTTCTTGAGTGTGCACCGTGCCGCATAGACAGCAGAAGCAGCGATCAAGGATGGGCAGTACATGATCATTGAGTAATGCATCAAACCCAGCTCAGCAAAGAAGAAGGCCAGGTGCTCCATCTGCAAGTATAAACAAAAGAATAAAAGATTATTGAACTGAAACTGCCACTTCTAAAGACCACACAAGTCAAAGCATCTATCGTTCTCACCTCTTTATCAGCCATGGCTGCTTTCAGAAAGCGCACGAGGAACATGTAGGGCGTGGGAACAGTTAAGTTCCATTCAAGTTTGTTCAGAATTTCTTTCTCCTTGCTCAATATCTGCTCTCTGCTATATGTGCTGTCCAATATACATATGAAGTTGCTGACCTGCTCTAAACCACAACCCAGTTTCCAGTACTCAGTAATCGTAATAATACTAATAAAAAGAACATTTTTATCTATAGAACATTGTAATTAGTACCTCTGCAGCCCGTATATCCTCATACTTGCAGGCAATCAGCATGGCACTCACACCCACAAGAGGCAACTCCCTCCTCCGGACTGTTTCCATGGAAAGATACCGATCAAATATGTAAAATGTGAGATAGAGGATCTCAGGCATCAACCCAAACTTATGGTGTACCTCAATCAGCCATTCAGCCAGAATAGCTCTTTTCTCTTCATTGATCTCAACTTGGGACTCCATGTAGTCATTCGGTCGGTGAGAATTCTGAATTAGTAAAAGGAACAAGCACTCGTCAGTTAAGATAGGTAAAATAAATGGATGCAATGGATATTTAAATAGAGGAAATATATAACACCTCTGCAAGTTTGTAAAACTTGTAGATATCTTCAACATAATCCACGACAGCTAACTGATCATGGGCATCCAAAGCATCAATATCGTGAACGTGATCTTTTGGTTCAGTTATGTCAGGGCTCATTTCGGTAATTTCCTCAGGCTCGACGGCACTGCCCTTTCCCACTGCTACATCAACCGCTACAACCACTGGATTCTGAAAATCACAAAGGTGGAATTCAAATTCAGTCCATAACTAGATATTGTGATACAAGAAAATGGGCTCATTGAGGTGAAAACTTGATAAAGACCACCATTTATACCTTATGAGCAGTGGCTATAGTAGCTAATTTTGCATTCGCCGGAAGGTGAGCACCAGAACTTCTCGAAATACAAGAATGTATTGGATGTTTTAGACCACTTAAAGCAATTCTTTTAAAGTAATTTAAAGAACGTAGAGCTGCAGTCCACCTGGTCACAGGGCGAGAGATCTGAGGCTGTGGTTTCCTGTAACCAAGGCAAAGGAGTTATTTTTTTTTTTTTTTTTTTAAAAGTCACAAATTTTTTGTAGCTTCTGAGCAATTGTAACTGAAACATCCTTACCCCTCAACACCACGGACCATTACAGGATTTCCAATGTCTCCTAGTGCTCGACGGTTCTTTCCGTCTCCTCCAGCTGCTGCTTTCTGTTTGACAGTGGGAATAGGGCCATCACCTAATGACACAGGATATAAATCAGAAGAATTAACGTAGAGGAGAAGACAAACAAAAGTCCTAAAGAAGGGAAGAAAGAAACAATGGAACAAAGGCCAAAACTTGGTAATTCATTATTGAACCTTTTGCTTTTACGGCACGTAGAAGAGCAAGAACCCTAACATTGGAAGGCAGAAGAATTGGGAAAGACAAAGTCGGTAAAAGCTTCAGAAATCCCCAACCCTTGAGAAGAAACAAAGGCACATGGAAAGATTTTACCACCAAATTTAACGTAAGGAACCCCAAATCAGACACCGCATGAAGAAAGAAAGGCCAAAGAACCAATAAAAGGTAAGTGGAAAGGGGGAAGAGAAAGAAAAGAAAAGATTTTTCCACATAGGAACCAATGAGAAACCCTAAAAACAGCATCAAGATAGATATGGTTCGAGAGGGTCGGGTGCAAGGGGGAAAAGAAAGCAAGGAAAAGATCTTTCCACCAAGAAACGCAGGAAATCCCGAAGAAACGCCATCAAGAAAAGGGCTTTCTCTCACAAAACCGTTCAAGAAACCAATTTAAGAGATAAAAAGAGAAATGAATTAAAGGAGGTGGGTTTCGAATTCTCGCCCACCTCTCTGATGCTGAGGAACTACGACATAATGCATCAATGCCATGGTTTGCTCTCCTCCTCCTCTTTCTTGGCTCGACAGAACCGAAGAGAAGAACGAATGGAGGCGAGCGCTCGGCGACTCCACGTCGCTGCTCAGATTCACCACAGCAGGCAAGATCCCGTCTCCAAAGCTGCAACAAAGAGAAAAAGAAGAAGGACAAGAGAGGAAGCCCTTGCTATGCGCCCTCCCGAGCTTCTCTCTGGTTTCCCTCCGTGGCTCTTCTGAAAGTTTTGCGAAACAAGAATTAAGGGGAAAGGGAAGAAAAAGAAGTCGGCACGTCGGGAATGGCTGGGAGCGTTCGGTCGGGCGATTGCTTTAATATTCGTGCCGTGTGTGAGGTCCTCCGTCGAGTGCTTCGGACCAAACCTGGGCTTCCGATCCGACCAAACGGATGATTCGGTTAATTGGTCCAAAATGACGTTGGGTCAGGGACAAGCCGAGCAATAAGCCCAAACAATAAGCGGTGTCCGTTAAAACTAAAAAAATTAAAAGTGAAATAATATATAAATAAATAATAAAATTAAAAAAATATAATACAAAAATAAAATTGATAACTCGCCATATTCTAGCCTCCGAGTTGAGAAGTCATTTCTGTATCTTTTATGCATAAGAATGATTGATCTTCTTTTGCGACATCAACCCTTCAATCACACACCATATAGATCTCCAAGCATCATAAATTCATATCATCCGTTGTGTTGGTGCAAAATTCCGCCGACGTTGGAGAAGCTGGAGTCGAGATTACTGCGGCCACCATCGGATGGAGCAAGAGAAGTCTAAACCGGAGTTGGGAGTGCTCCGGCAAGAGAAGTCAGTATTCTACTTCAATAGAAATGGAGCACTCAAATGAGATTTTGGCAAAGTTTCGAGATAGAGTTTTGAGCTTAGAGAAGAACGTATCTGGGGGTCTCTTTTTATAGACGGAGAGCGTAACTGATCGGACAGAGTCCAGTTCTTGTAGAAGTCCGGTTGAAGTCCGACTGCAATAGAAGTTCGGAAGAAATTCGCTTACAGTAGAAGCTCGGATGAAGGCCGCTTACAGTAGAAACTTGGATGAAGGCCGGTTGTCGTGGAGGTTCGGACGAAGGCCGATCGTCGTGGAAGCTCGGATGAAGGCCGGTTGCTGTAGAAGTTTGGAGTAGACTGCTTGCAATAGAAATTCGTCTGGGATCCGGCTCTTGTAGGAGCCCGGGCAAAATTAGCCCGAATGAAATCTGGAAGGCGGTCGACCACCGTGGAAACTTGGATGGAGTCTGGTTACCGCAGAAGTCCTGTTGTTGGGGAAGCTCGGACGTCGACGAAGCCCGGAAGGAGTTCGGAGTAAAGTCGATCGTGGCTGGGAGAAGTTTGGAAGAGATTCGAAGAGTAATCGATCACTGTAGAGAATCGGCTGAAAGTGAAGCTCAAAGAGTGTTTGGAGCAGCCCGGTAGATGAATGGAGGAGCTCATTATTGGAGGAGTCCAGATGGCATGATAGGAGTTCGTCTGTTAGAGGAATCTGGGAGACACTATGGAAGGCCGACCGCTGGAGGAGTCCGAATGGTATTATGGAAGCTCGGATGGTCGGAGAAGCTCAGAAAGACGCCACACAAAGTCTGAGAGGGTCGGCCTCTTATGAACTTCGGCTGGGGTTATTTTATACCCAACACCAATCCTCCTACTTCCGAGTTCGAGTTTCGAATGAAGGAAGTACAGAGAAATTTTCACAACCGAAGTTGCCTTCTTCGATTTTCGTACTCGATTGTATCCAGATATTTTGGCATTTGGCGCGCTAGTGTTGGAGTCTTTTCAAATCAAGGGGATCCGAAAAGATTTTTTTGAAATTCCCGCTGGAGAGTTGCTCTAGGTACGATGCAATAATGGTTCTGTCAGTGGCCAGCCATTTTTAGCCATCTGCTATGGTGAGTGGGATACGTGGTGGTTGTAGATCGGCCAGAGGAGATCCATAATTATTATTGCGTTGGACCCTGTTGCCTATTTAAACCCGCTCCCCTCCTCCAGGGGTTTCATTTTGCCTGAGAGTTCTGTTGGTGCCTTTCTTCTTCCCCGAGAGTTCTGTTCTCCTCCAATACCCCTCTCAGCCTTAGGCGTTCTTCGAGTCGTCCCCATCTCTGTATCTCTGCATCTTTCAGACCAGCCTAGGTTAGCTCCAAAACTCCTTTTTTTCTGCGGCTCTGTTTCTAAACTGTGCCGATCTTCTTTCGTTGCAGATATGGATGCGGACGCGGCTCGGATGTTAGCCAAGAGTCTCAAGGCCCACAAGAGGAAAGGAGTTGCAACATCTGGGTCGGTGAAGAAGGCGAGGGTAGAGGAGACAGATCCGATCGTGCTTTGCCTTGATCGCCCAGAGCCCGCGCTTGTGGTACATCTTCGACTGTGAGTACTTTCTGATCCCACGGAAGGGGGAAGCAGAAGGAGAACTGGGAGAAGAAGTTAGGTGCTTAAAGCAATCCTCGATGATGGCTGGGACCGTGAGTTCGAAGTCTGATGAAGCCGAGCTCCCTTAGAGCTTCTTTGCCTTTTATTCGATGTATTCCTTTCCTTTCTTGTCGCTTTTCTTTTTTGGCCCTCAAAGGCTTTGTATTGTACACTTCACTTAATGAAATGAAAAGAAAATTTGCAATTACCTTGTCCATTCTTGCATTAAGTTGTCGTTTACCGGACTTCTTTTATCTTTTGTCTTGTTCGATGTCGACGTTGTTTGGAGGTTCTTGGTCGTCGCCGTGTTGATTCGCCCTTAGGGACTGGAGATTTTCGACAACGATTTTCTTCCTCATTGAGACAAGGTCCCTTGAGTCTTTAATGTAATTTGATTTTCCCTTATCACTGGTGGGGCTCGCCGCTTTCCCCCTTTTTTTTTTCTCTCCTCTTTTTTTTTGGTGTTTGAGTGAGGGTTTTCCCTGTGCCCTTGACGGGGTTGTAGGGATGTAGAGGAGCCGTTGAGGAGGCTTTTCTCTTCATCCGGTCTTGAACAACCAGGTCTTCGTTTATGTCAGGACGAGGTTCTCCTCCTGTTTTTGACATAGTCAATTTCAGCTCATGCTAGGATGAGGTTTTCCTCCTGTTCCTAACAGGGCTGTGGGGGCACGTAAGGGCCGTTGCAAGGGCCTCTCCCCCTATCTGATCTCTAAATAATCGGGCCTTCAACTTTGCTCATGTTAGGATGAGGTTCTCCTCCTGTTCCTAACATGGCTGTGGGAGCACATAAGGGCCGTTACATGGGCTTCTCTCCCCATCTGATCTTTAAATAATCGGACTTTCGACTTTGCTCATGTTAGGACGAGGTTCTCCTCTTGTTCCTAACATTGTTGTGGGGGCACATAAGGGCAGTTGCAAGGGCCTCTCCCCTATCCAATCTTTAAATAATCGGACCTTCGACTTTGCTCATGTTAGGATGAGGTTCTCCTCCTGTTCCTAACAAGGCTGTGGGGGCGCATAAGGACCATTGTAAGGGCCTCTCCCCCCATCCGGTCTTTAAATAATCAGACCTTCGACTTTGCTCATATTAGGACGAGGTTCTCCTCCTATTCCTAACATGGCTGTGGGGGCACATAAGGGTCGTTGTAAGGGCCTCTCTCCCCATCCAGTCTTTAAATAACCGGACCTTCGACTTTGCTCATGTTAGGACGAGGTTCTCCTCCTGTTCCTAACATGGCTGTGGGGGCACATAAGGGCCGTTGTAAGGGCATCTCCCCCCATCCGGTCTTTAAATAATCAGGCCTTCAACTTTGCTCATGTTAGGATGAGGTTCTCCTCCTGTTCCTAACACGCCTAGTTTCGATTGTCGGAAGGAGCTACTCCCTGTCGTTATGAGCTCATGCCAAAAGAAAAGATATGCGAATATGAAAGAAACTTTTATTTAAGGCAAAGTTATTGGTAATAGATTCGTAGATTTTTCAAATTTCATGATCGCGGAAGGTCTGTTCCTCCGAGCTCTTTCAAATAGTATGTTCCGGGCCGAACCACCTCTCTGACTTCATATGGGCCTTCCCAGTTAGGGGCGAGTTTTTCTTGATTCTGAGGTTGTGAGACAGTAGCTCGTCGAAGTACTAAGTCCCCCACTTTGAAGGCCTTGCTCTTGACCTGGGAGTTGTAGTAGCGGGCCACTTTCTGCTTGTAGGCGGCCATCCGAACTTGAGCTGTCTCCCGCTTTTCTTCTAATAAGTCGAGGTTGGCTTTGAGATCCTGCGAGTTGCGCTGCTCGTCGAATGCCACAACTCGTGCCGACGGGAGTTTGAGTTCGATCGGGATCACGGCTTCTGTTCCGAAGGCTAAGGCAAAGGGGGACTCCCCTGTGGACAGTCTCTGAGTAGTTCGGTATGTCCATAACACATGATAAAGCTCATCTGCCCAACTTCTCTTTGCCTTTTCAAGTCTCACCTTGATTCCTTGCAACAGAGTCCTATTAGTCATCTCGGCCTCGTCGTTTGCCTGCGGATGGACTACCGAAGTGAAGTTATGGGAGATGTTTAGGTTCTCACAAAATTTAGTGAACCTTGCTCCAGCAAATTGTCGCCCATTATCAGTAATGAGAATTCTGGATAAGCTGAAGCTACAGACAATTGACTTCCAAATGAAGTTCTGCATTTTAGCTTCTGTGATTTTTGCCAAAGGTTTAGCTTCGACCCACTTGGTGAAGTAGTCAATGGCCACCAGGAGGAACTTTCACTGCCCGGATGCCATGGGAAAAGGTTCGAGAATATCCATCCCCCATTGTGCAAACGGCCATGGGGCACTCAAGGGTGTAAGTTCGGAGGTGGGTTGTCTTTGGATATTTGCATACCTCTGACATCGATCGCACCTTTTGACATACTCGACGGAGTCATGGTACATGGTAGGCCAGTAATAGCCTTGTCAGAGTAGTTTGTGAGATAAAGATCTAGCCCCCAGGCGCTTCCACAGACTCCCTCATGTACCTCCCACAGGGCGAAATCAGCTTCAGAAGGCCGGAGACATTTCAGGAGGGGCAAAGAGTATGACCTCTTGTACAGGTTTCCTTCATAAAGAATATATCGGGAGGTTTGGTTCCTAAGCTTCCAAGCTTCTCTTGCATCAGGAGAAAGAACCCCGTCCTTGAGGTATGCAACCAGTAGGTCAATCCAGCTGGATTCATGGTCGATCTCCATCACAAGCTGTGGTTCTTCCATACTTGGGCACTTCAGAACTTCGAAGAAGACTTTCTTAGGCAGTTCAGTCAGAGCCAGTGTAGCCAACTTGGAGAGAAGGTCGGCCCTGATATTTTTTGCTCTTGAGATCTGCCTGATGTCAAAGCTGCCAAAGGTAGGGACGATCTCCTTTACCTTTTTGAAATATTTGACCATACTGTCCTCCCGAGCTTCATAATTTTCACTAACCTGTCCCACCACCAATTGAGAGTCACTATAGACTTGGAGCCGATCTACTTCTAACTCTTTGACGATCCTCAGTCCTGTAATCAGAGCTTCATATTCTGCTCCATTATTTATCGCAGGAAATTCGAAGCGCAGCGCATACTCCATGATAATTCCGTCTGGATTGACCAAGATCAGGCCCGCACTTGCGCCTGACATGTTGGAGGAATCGTCCACATAGAGGGCCCAGAAACCATCAGGGAGATCTGTTCTTTCTTCAGAGGGGTTCGGTTGGAGCCTTGGGTTGGCAGCTTCATCTTGTCCATGTTCGGTCTCTTTCAGAATAGTGCATTTCACTATAAAGTCTGCTAATATCTGGGCTTTGATCGTTGACCGAGGTTGATAGTTGATATCGAATTTTGTAAGCTTAACTGCCCATTTCGCTATCCTTCTGGAAGCATCCGCTCGGTGCAGAATCGCCTAGATCGGCTGGTCAGTGAGCAGTGTTATGGTATGCCCTTGAAAGTAAGGTCGGAGCCTTCGAGCTGCAATCAACAAGGCATAAGTTAGTTTCTCTAACTTAGTGTATCTGGTTTCGACGTCCCTCAATACTCGGCTTATATAGTAGATCAGTCGTTGAATTTTTGCTTCTTCCTTAATCAGGACAGCTGCGAGAGCCACCGGGGAGATCGCCAGGTACAGAAACAACTCCTCTCCAGGTTCGGGCTTTGCCAATAGCGGAGATGAGCTGAGGTAGTTCTTCAGTTCCTTGAATGCTTGCTGACATTCAGTGGTCCAATAGAAGTTCTTCGGCTGCTTGAGAGTCTGAAAGAAAGGCAGACATCGTTCGACCGACCTTGAAACAAAGCGATTCAGAGCTGCTACCCTCCCAGTAAGGTGCTGAAGTTTCTTTATTGACTTCGGGGCGGTCATTTTCTGGATGGCATGAATCTTTTCTGAATTTTTCTCGATCCTGCACCCCGACACCATGAAGCTCAAGAATTTTCCTAAGGTTACTTCAAAAGCGCACTTGACCAGGTTCAGCTTCATCTTATATTTTCGGAGGGTGCTGAAGGTCTCCTCAAGATCGGCGATGTGGTTCTTTGTGGATTTGCTTTTTACAAGCATATCGTCCACGTAGAGCTCCATGTTGCGGTCGATCTGCTCTTTGAAGATCTTGTTCACCAGCCGTTGGTAGGTCGCCCCTGTATTTTTGAGGCCAAAAGGTATGATCCTGTAACAATAAAGATCACATTTAGTAATAAAAGCGATTTTTTCTTCGTCCTCCGGTGCCATCCTGATTTGATTGTAGCCGAAAAATGCATCCATGAAGGTGAGAAGCTCGTGGCTCGAGGTTGCGTCCACTAATTGATCAATTCTGGATAGAGGATAATTGTCCTTCGGATAGGCTTTGTTCAGCTTTTTGAAGTCTATACACATCCTCCACTTGCTGTTCACCTTCTTGACTAGAACTACATTGGAGACCCAGCTCGGATAGTTGACTTCTCTGATAAACTCGACTTTCAGGAGTTTTTCAACTTCCTCAGCTATTGCCATCTGCCTTTTCGGAGCATGCCTTCAGATTTTTTCCTTCGTCGGCCGATGTTTGGGATCAACAGCCAGGCGGTGTTCCATGACTCCCGCATCAATCCCTGGCATGTCCATCGGAACCCAAGTGAAAACATCCGCATTCTTTTGTAGGAAATTAATGAGCTATGTCCGTACCTCTTCTCCTAGGTTAGAGCCGATCTTCACCACATGCTCTTCATTCCCATCGTTCAAAGGAACTGAGACGATCTTCAATTGGCTCACCCCGTTCTTCAGCAAGGTCGTCGCGAGTGTCCAATCCATCAACCGGACAGGGGTCGGACTGTCCCTTTCTCTGAAGGGCTATGTTGTAGCAGTGTCTTGCCAGAGCTTGATCTCCTCTGACCTCTCCGACTCCTTAGCTAGTAGAAAATTTCAGCTTCAAGTGGTAGGTCAACACCACAGCTCGGAGGGCATTGAGGTCAGGTCGGCCGAGTATTGCATTGTAGGCAGACGGTGCCCTTACTACCAAAAAATTCACCTGCGCTCTTAATTGCTTTGAGTACCGACCTGCAACCATGGGTAAAGTTATTACCCCTTCCACTGGCACAGCATCACCAGTGAACCCTACCAACGGAGAGCTAATCGGCCCTAACCGACCATCAGGGATGGACATTTTTGTGAATGCATCATAAAATAAAATATTGACTGAGCTTTCACTATCAACAAGAATGCGGTGTACATCATAATCAGCAATATTTAAAGAAACTACAACTGCATCATTATAGGAGAACTGAATCTTCTTGGCATCTTCTTCAGTAAAGGTTATGGATTCTTCAGCCCTCTGCCGCTTGGGCGGTCCGATCGATTCACTGGCTGCTCCCCTCCGGGGCCCTCCAGAGATGGTGTTGATGATCCTGATAGGGGGCCGAGCTTCAGGCTGTTCCTCCCTCCTTGATGGCCCTGGCCGTGGTAGGACCCCTGGCCGATCCTCCCTACCTTCAGGTCAGCGTCGGATGAATCTATCGAGCCGACCTCGTCTAATGAGCTCCTCGATCTGCCAGTTCATTTCTAGAGATCTTTGTCCCAGGAGGTCCTCTCGACTGTGAGTCTCGAGGATCTTCTGGTAGAACAGAGGTAGAGACCCTCCGAGGGTGGAATCATGATCAGACGGAGGGCTCTCCGCCATCTGCTTCCCCTTTCCGGGGAAGACAGGGCGACTTGCCCAAGTGGCCTGCCCGATCGCCGGATTCTGAAACTCCGGCGATGTTCCTTCCAGCCGCACTGATGCCTGCGGTGGTTGCAGTTGCTGCTGCATGGCCTGTACTATTTCGGTGAGGCCTTTGACCTGCTGGACTAGCAAGTCAAACTACTCCATACCGACTGCTGTCACCGGAGGAGGAGGAGCCCGAAAAATTGGAGACGAGGCTGGAGCTTGCGGGGCTCGCTGAGATCTAGCCACGAAAGTCGTGGATCGCCTGGCGGATGCCTTTCGGGGAGGCATCAGGTGGAGATCTGGTAGGAGAAGGAGAAGATGTCGAAGAAGATGATCGAAGACAGTTCCGTTGAGTACTCCTTTAAGAACAAGGGTCCTGTGAAGATACAGGCCGTCCTTCTTTTAGCGCCAATTCTGTTGGTGCAAAATTCTACCGACGCCGGAGAAGCTGGAGTCGAGATGATCGCGGCCGCCGTCGGGACCTGCAAGGGAAGTCTAAATCGGAGTTAGGGGTGCTCTGACAAGACCCTCTGATGCTCAAGTTAGTATTCTGCTTCAATAGAAATGGAGCTCTCAAATGAGATTTTGACAGAGTTTCAAGATAGAGTTTTGAGCTTAGAAAAGAACATATCTGGGGGTCCCTTTTTATAGACGGAGAGCGTAACTGATCGACAGCGACGTCTGTAACCACCTGGTAGTGGGCCATTCAGAGCCATGCGGAGTTTGTTGTAGAGAGTAGTGGCATCAGTGGGCCGTTCAGAGCCATGTAGAGTTTGTTATGGAGAGTGGAGTGGTGTCCGTTGTCGCGACTTGCCAGAGAGTGATGGGACCACGTGGAATCTGTTACAGAGAGTGGAGGGGGGTAGTGGCCATTGTCGTGACTTGCCAGAGAGTTTGGGTCTGATGGTTGAAGCTCGATTGGGACGTCTGATGGAGCGGAATGGCTCTCTATCTCTGCAATCTGAGAAAAGTTTGGATGTTTTCGAGGTTGCTGACGGGTTAACTGTCGTCAAGTGCCGTTGGTGCTGCAGACTGAAATCATCTACTGTAGAAGCTCGGACGGGAACCGCCTGTTGGAGAAGTCCGACCGAAATTTGTAAGATGTAGAAGCTCGTCTGAAGACTTGTCTGCTGGAGAGGCTCGGTTGCACAAGAAATCTGACTGAAGGTCGGTCGATAGAAGAGTTCGGAAGGCGTTGTGGAAGTTCGTCCGCTGGAGGAGTCTGGAGGATTCGATGGAAGTTTGGTCGGTACTGTTGGAGTCCGGTTGGAGCTGTTGAAGGTTGATGGTTGGTCATTGTAGAAATCCGACTGCTAGAACCCGTCCGTTGTAGAAGTTTGCCTAGAATCCATCCACTATAGAAGTTCGGATGGAGTCCAGTTCTTGTAGAAGTCCGGCTGAAGTCCGTCTGCAATAGAAGTTTGGAAGGAATTCGCTTACAGTAGAAGCTCGGATGAAGGCCGCTTGCAGTAGAAACTCGGATGAAGGTCGGTTGTCGTGGAGGTTCGGACGAAGACCGATCGTCGTGGAAGCTCAGATGAAGGTCGGTTGCTGTAGAAGTTCGGAGTAGACTGCTTGCGATAGAAATTCATCTGGGATCCAACTCTTGTAGGAGCCTGGGCGAAATTAGCCCGGATGAAATCCGAAAGGCGATCGACCGTTGTAGAAATTTGGATGGAGTCTGGTTACTGCAGAAGTCCTGTTGTTGGGGAAGCTCGTACGTCAACGAAGCCCAAAAAGAGTTCGGAGTAAAGTCGATCATGGCTGGGAGAAGTCTGGAAGAGATTCGAAGAGTAGTCAATCACTGTAGAGAATCGGCTGAAAGTGAAGCTCAGAGAGCATTTGGAGCAACCCGGTAGATGAATGGAGGAGCTTATTATTGGAGGAGTCCAGATGGCATGATAGGAGTTCGTCTGTTAGAGGAATCTGGGGAACACTATGGAAGGCCGACTGCTGGAGGAGTCCGGATGGTATTATGGAAGCTCAGACGGCCGGAGAAGCTCAGAAAGATGCCACACAAAGTCTTAGAGGTCGGCCTCTTACGAACTTCGACTGGGGTTATTTTATACCCAACACGTTGCATATCTCTTGAAGCAGCCATTGCATGACCCAATGGTTGATTCACTTGAATGAAGGTGAATTCTTCTTTTGTGCAAAAGATGCAATATTTATCTCCATCTAAAAGAATTCAAGTTATATCTTTTGTGCGAAAGAAAGACTAATCTTCTTCCGCAACCTCAACCATTAGATTACATGTTGCAAAGCTTTCAAAGCATGATGAATCTCTTTCTTTCATTTGTGCATATATCATGAACAAGATATCATACTTTGAAAATTCTGCAAAAAATGATCCAATGATTGAGCCATAAAAGAAGATCAACCATTTTTTTGTATAAAAGGTACTACCCAAATCCCAAAAGAAGGGAATGAAAGGACAGAGAATGGTAGAAGGTGCCAACTATCGTAAAGAGCAATTTTTTATGCACCGCGTGTGATGTGTTAAATATATATTCTAGAAGTCAGATTGGCCAACATTTGTAAAATTTTCTAATGATATATTTTATAATATTGACTTATAAATTAATAAAATTATATTTCTTTCCATTCATATCTGTGTTTATTAAGTATCTATAAATCGTCTATTGAGTTAATAGGTATAATGATGCATATTCTCAAGAGTTGAGAATTTGAGATATGTGTCGTTAATAATTAATTCATAAATCGCTCCCGATCGAAGGATTATCATGGAGACAGTGCTTGATTCGGAGAGATTGATGCACGATCACTTCCTTAGGATAGATGAGTCTTGAATCTACGGTGTGGTGTTGCTCCTTGGATTGATTTTGATGATTACAAAGCATTTGAAGGGGTTACTAATGATTTTCACTTGAAAAAGACTTATTGCATTTCAGGGGTAAAATCATAATTTTATCAAATCCTGATTTGAAAGCATCAAGTGCTAGAACAAAAGATTTGTGATCCATTGGAGAAAATTTTATAGTTTTTGAACTTATATTTTGAAAGATATTTATGTTTGTAAATTTGAGTCGACCCCATGAGTCGACTCATGGCACAAAGGGCTGATTGGCATGCAGAATTTTTTGGCTGGCACAATCTGTGAGTCGACCCCATGGGTCGACCCCTAGGCATGAGTCGATCCCATGAGTCGACCTCTGCTGTTTTTAGGCCAAAATTACAGAATCATTATTTTCTGCTATTTTCCACAGAGGTCGACCCTATGAGTCGATCCATGAGCATGAGTCGACCCATGAGTCGACCCCTGTGATGGAAAAGTTCTGCAATGGCTAGTTTTTAACCCATTTTAAGTATATTTAATACTCATTTAATGTGGTCTAACAGCTCTATTTCAGCCCAGATTACTCTCCACCATTCCTTAAAGTTATAAAAGGGACAAAAAGGTGGGAATCATCAAGAAGAGAGATTTTTGAAAAGAGAATTTCAAGCATACTTTTCAGTCCTAAGCAAGAGCTCACTCAAAGCCTTCAAGAAGCTTTTAATTCAAGCTCACCAACTCCTCAAGTGCTCATTCAAGTCTCCAACCACCTTGAGGAAATCGAAAAGAGCCTTCTTCTATTTGAGTAAAGTATATTTAAAGCCTCATTCGCTCATTAAAGGAGCTTCTTTTATATTTTCTGTGCTATTAATTGTAACACTCTTTTTGAGTTATTGTTTTTGTTTTGGAAGGGTTTCAAAATAAGGGAAGGTTGATCCGAACCTTGAATCGGATTGTATTGGGTTGGCTTGTACCCGAAAAATAAGTGGACTAGCTTGGTATAGCTAGAGTCGGAGTTTTTGACGAGTGTATTCAGGTTGAATACAAGTTAGTGGATTGAAATTTCCAAGTAAGAGCTTGGGGAGTGGATGTAGGTGCAAGGTTGGCACCGAACCACTATAAATCTTCTTGTTTGTGTTATGCCTAATTGCTCTTCTTTAGAACTTCTTTATTCTCTTGCCTTCTTGCATTTAACCACTTGCCTTGAATCAACTATACTCTCCTTATTTTTTTAGCTATTGTTAAACAATTTTCATAAGGTAAAAGTTAAGATATCCACCAGAGCCACGGCATGAACATCGTGGGTCAAGTGGTGGGGGACAAGGTTGACGTCTCCATTCCCTCCTAAGGCTTTTGGCGTTCTTATAATTCAATAATTCATCACGATCGTCATCATTTGTCCATCAATAGCTGAGATCTTCCAGCCCGTATCGACGATGATGCTGTTTAAAATCTGCTTAAGCCTTGATTTAGACATCCATTATGAGTTGATGGAGAATGATTCTTGATATGGAGAGGAAATTCTTCCCTCGACTGAATCCGAGACTTGAGGAACCTCGATTAGTACTGATGCCAGCTAATCCAAGATATTTTCAAGATTGACCAAACCAAACCATAATAGGAAAGGTTTGTGTAATATCATTTCCTGATTTACGCTAGGCCAAGGAAGCTTCGCGATCCATGAGACAACTTGCTTTAAGCAGATAAGGAAGAGAGATAGTGACGTATCTCTCTAGATAAGACATGGTGTAACAAATATATCTCATCCAATAAGATAAAGCTAATAATCTGATTCAGATTCTACATAGCACTTCCGTCCTCATCTATAAATAAAGGGCCAAGAGAGTCCCTCGAAGTATGCAATTACTTCTCTCCTTACAACATGCTTCTTCTTTTTGTTTTCTAATTTTCTGACTTAAGCATCAGAGGGTCTCCACTGAAACCAACTTCAGTAAAGAACTTGTTTCGCAGATTAAGACACTGCTGCCGTGCGTTAGCCTACATCTCTTCCAAATCGAGGTATCACTCCTCCAAAAATCCCTATCCTTCCACTAGAAACTCTTCATCTCACCCTCACATTTGCTCTCCCAAGCTCCGTGCTAGTCTCGTCAGTGCAAATGGCTCTGAAAATGAAGCTCCCGCAAAGAAGAAAATCAGTCTGCGGGTTTAAAGAAGATGTGCGCCGGAAGAGACAGGCAATCGAGACCTCTTCAGCTTCAATCCCTGCTCCGGCATCTGCTCCAGCTACTTCTCGATCTCCAATAAGCCCCAGTAAGATTCCCTTATCTGATAGGAAGGTAGAACCCGAGAAAAATATAGATTTCAGATTTTTTGAAAAAAAAGGGTTCTCTATTGGTTCAAAAATCAAAGATCAAGGTTGGAAATTCTACTGCTCACTTAAAGAAATTACCTATATAGATTTGGTTAGGAAATTTTATCTGAACTTGAGCTATGGCAATGGAACAGTAAGATCCACTGTTAAGGGTATAGAAATCTGTCTAGATCCTGTGCTTTTGGGAGAAATTCTTTATTTGCCCTGTGAGAGATACTCAAACATGGAACTCCCAGTCAAGGAAGAAGGAATTAATGTGATTCTTGGAAGAACCTTCTCGGGAAGCCTAAATAAATTAGAAGCCAAGATTCTTTCCATTGAGATGAGGATACTACATCAAATGGTAACAAAGCTATTTTTTCCTAGAAGTGGTAGACATGATCTCCTCTCAGGCCGAGACATCTGCATTATGTTTCATGTGATTACCCAAACCCCCTTGAACCTCCCAGCATTAATGATTGAGGCTATGAGAGAAACCCTGAATAGATCCAAGGCATATATGCCTTTCGGTATGACCCTCACTTTAGTATTCAGGAGGTTTGGAATCAGCTTTGAGGAGGAGGCAGTAGCTAGGCTTTCTCACTCTGACACCATCAACCGCCATACTTTGCACCGCATGGGATTTACTAAGACAGATGGTGGTTGGACTAAAGGTGTAGAAGAGAGAGCTGAGGATAGAGCTGAGGAAGAAGGACCACCCTCACCCCTCCGTGATCTCAGGGCAACATCTCCAGACATTCAGTTCGTTTCGGATCACGAGGCTGGTCCATCAGAGTCTATGAAGAGGCACACTCCAGTCCAGCAGCCAGACAGCAGAGCACTTCCCTCAGAGATCAGATTGGCTAACGACTAGATAGAGATGATATCTCAGTGCGTGGCTTCTATACTGTCTCGTCAGATGGGTACTTCAGCTTTTGCTCAGGGATCGACATTTCATGATATATCTGATCAGGCACTGATCCCTCACATCTCCACTATCTTCCAGATGATTACAGATCAGTCAGCTCGTATCGAGCAGCTTGAGGGTTGTGTGGTGAGACTGACTGCCAGAGTATTCGACTTGCAGAGGCAAGTACTGGATCTAGCCCATCCACATCACATGGGGACATCACTGAGGTCTCAGACCTATCTGCGGAGGAAGCCATACTTAGAGGAGTCTTGGAGAGCGGATTTGACTTTTTGAAGAGAGAGATCAGAGGCTCTAGTGAGCATGCTTCCACCCAGTTCACTGCACTACTACAGTCTATCTCGAGAGCCTTAAACCTTCTGGACACTATCAGACTATCACTTGTAGCACATTCTTTTGCTTCACAGCCTTCAGGATCCTCACATCCCTCCACTCGTGCCGGCACCTCCACCCGTGGCAGAGGCAGACGGGGTCGAGGTCGTGCCCTTGGTCATGATCCTTTATCTCCTCATCCCATCTCTGATTCATCTGACTCTGATCTATCCAGTCATGATCTCTACTAGATCCTGAGTAGTCAGCCTTTTCTTTAGTTTTAGTCTAGGATCTATCTTTTGGGCCATGTAATGATGTTGACTGATTGACTTTTGTATTTTGGTATATGTATTGGAACAACTATGTAATCAGTCACTTTTTTATTATAAATATATACTCTTTGACTTTCAATGAATGACTTTCAAATTGAGTTACTTTTAATTATGTGCATGCAACATAACTCATATCCATGATGTAAAATACTATAAATTGCAATATGGTATCCAATTGGTATATCTTTTATGATTGCTATATTAAGGGGGGGCAAAATAATAAGCAATAAAGAGATAAGCAATCAAGAGCTAAAGAAGTAAAATTAATCCCATCAAAAGGAAGGATTAGAGAAAATATATTCAAAAAAGGGGGAGTAAAGAATCTCAATTGATGCTGTCAAAAAGGGGGAGTAAAGAATCAAATGAGCAAATGAGATGAGCAAACTGTTAAGCAATTGAGCAAATTTTCAAACTGTTAAGCAAATGAGCAAATTTTCAAATTGTTAAGTAATAAGCAAATTGTTAGGCAAATGAGCAACATAAGCAAATGGGTACATGTGTCATGTGTCAAAGAATCAAAATTATCAGCTCTTCTTTCCAAGCAAATGCATTTATAAGCAATTTTCAAATTGATAGCAAATTTCACATTTATCTTCAAACTACCTTGATGCATTTCATTCCAATACATGGCTATAACACTTAAATGATGCATCTTCATAAATTTGAAATTCATGCTCAATGTTTTATATATGCTTTTGCTCAAGTGTTTTGTCATCATCAAAAAGGGGGAGATTGTTGCTCCTTGGATTAATTTTGATGATTACAAAGCATTTGAAGGGGTTACTAATGATTTTCGCTTGAAAAAGACTTATTGCATTTCAGGGGCAAAATCATAATTTTATCAAATCCTGATTTGAAAGCATCAAGTGCTAGAACAAAAGATTTGTGATCCATTGGAGAAAATTTTATAGTTTTTGAACTTGTATTTTGAAAGATATTCATGTTTGTAAATTTGAGTCGACCTCATGAGTCGACTCATGGCACAAAGGGTTGATTGGCATGTAGAATTTTTTAGCTGGCACAGTTTGTGAGTCGAGCCCATGGGTCGACCCCCAGGTATGAGTCGATCCCATGAGTCGACCTCTGCTATTTTTAGGCCAAAATTACAGAATCATTATTTTCTGCTATTTTCCACAGAGGTCGACCCTATGAGTCGATCCATGAGCATGAGTCGACCCATGAGTCGACTCCTGTGACGAAAAAATTTCGCAACGGCTAGTTTTTAATCCATTTTAAGTGTATTTAATGCTCATTTAATATAGTCTAACGGCTCTATTTCAGCTCAGATTACTCTCCACCATTCCTTAAAGTTATAAAAGGGACAAAAAGGTGGAAATCATCAAGAAGAGAGATTTTTGAAAAGAGAATTTCAAGCATACTTTTCAGCCCTAAGCAAGAGCTCACTCAAAGCCTTCAAGAAGCTTTTAATTTAAGCTCACCAACTCCTCAAGTGCTCATTCAAGTCTCCAACCACCTTGAGGAAATCGAAAAGAGCCTTCTTCTATTTGAGTAAAGTATATTTAAAGCCTCATTCGCTCATTAAAGGAGCTTCTTTTGTATTTTCTGTGCTATTAATTGTAACACTCTTTTTGAGTTATTGTTTTTGTTTTGGAAGGGTTTCAAAATAAGGGAAGGTTGATCCGAACCTTGAATCGGATTGTATTGGGTTGGCTTGTACCCGAAAAATAAGTGGACTAGCTTGGTATAGCTAGAGTCAGAGTTTTTGACGAGTGTATTCAGGTTGAATACAAGTTAGTGGATTGAAATTCCCAAGTAAGAGCTTGGGGAGTGGATGTAGGTGCAAGGTTGGCACCGAACCACTATAAATCTTCTTGTTTGTGTTGTGCCTAATTGCTCTTCTTTAGAACTTCTTTATTCTCTTGCCTTCTTGCATTTAACCACTTGCCTTGAATCAACTATACTCTCCTTATTTTTTTAGCTATTGTTAAACAATTTTTATAAGGTAAAAGTTAAGTTTAAAATTTTTAGAAACCCAATTCACCCCCCCTCTTGGGTTGCATAACTGGGCAACATGTGGAGTCATCGGAACAAAAATGCAAGTGCTTGTTAGGAACAACGATACTGAGCGTGATAAAAAATGAGTAGTCACTAGGATATCTACCTTCTCATCAGTGACTAACTTGATGCTGCGGTAGTATGTCTAGTTTTTTGATCTGCAGTACCTCGACTATTCATAATGAGGTTATTGAAATTTGACTACATCATAACCCGATTTTCTAGTCATACGGAATCTTGAGATATATATTGGCTGCAGCAGGCTTATTGTAAGAATAGAAAATGCACTAAGATGGGATCTATTGATCTCAATAGATGAGTAGTCTTATGTATATCATGAAACTGAGTCTTGAACTCATAGCCATAGCAGTGTGAATAATAGAAAGGTGTTTTTATAAGATTTCACAAGTAGACTCAAGTTGATTGAATCCAACATATGACAAGAATCAGGTTTGACGAGTTATCCTTAATCTATGTCTTGTCGAGACTCACAATGAAAGAATCGAATCACATGGCAACCGTACCTAGAGGTTCAACCATTCAATTCTGATAGATTGTCACTACGTACTGCTAGGTGTCTATGGCAGATCATAGGACCAATTGGAGTTATCTCGATGATCGATAATTCTAAATTAGATGAATTAGAAGGAGTTCCAATCCATCGAAAAAGATTTCGATGATATTGATGATGGAGATTATAATATATCCCACTACCAAATAGAATTGAATCTATAGGATCACACAAACAAGGATATTGGTCTAGGATTGCATAATTGGGTTAGCGTAGTCTAACTGAGTTAGGTTTAATTAAATCCAAATTTTGGGTTTAAGAAAATTATGCTAGCACATGATTAAATCCAGTTTCTCCTTGATTTGGGTTTCCTATTGGATAGGGCTTGATCAAATCAAAGTAAGCTAGTTTAGACACTAAGAGTTAGAGTCCTTGAAGCCACCCATGTAAGAATTAAAGGATGGGGTACCAATCGTTGGTGCCCCACATTTTTCTTTGTGTGATATCGGGGGAGAAAAGGTGGGACGCCTAAATGGATAAGATCCAAGGCATACACCACCTTGTGGATAGGATGAGAGGATAAGGCTTTATCCCTTTGGAATTTGATTTCAAGTTTGAAGAGTTCAAATTTGAAATGAAGATAAAGCACCATTTAAATTTAAAGAAAACTTATCCCCTTGTGGATGAGGATAAAGGTTATCACCTTTATTGAATTCAAGTTTAAATTTGAAGAGTTCAAATTTAAATGAGGGAGGATAGATGGGGGCGCTGACAATCTTATCCATGGTGCACGCCCCATGATTTTTTTTTGTGGGTTTTCTATGAAGAATTGGCATGAATGAGAGAGGGAAGGAGGTGCCACATTCCAAAGAGTCCATATGCTTTAAGTCATTTGATGATGTAAAATCCTAGGACTCTTAGGTTTTTATTTCTATAAAAGGGCCCCTCAACCATAAGGTTTATTCATTCGAAACCTTGAAGCTCTCCTCTCATCTCCACACCATCTCTCTCTCCTCTCTACTCTCTCCTCTTCTCTCACACCCAAAGGAGTTGGGCTAGTCCATCAGGGGCACTCGAAGAGTCAGGTGCTGATAGATCTATGCGAAAGAAGAAGAAGACTACGATCAAAGGTGGATCAAGATTCTGTCGGAGATCTGATCGAAGGCTAAACCAGGAGCTTGTTGATCTACCTTGGTGAAGGCGGATCGAAGTCGGAGAAAGTATCTTTGTCCAAGCTTGAGTGGATACCTGTAGAGGCCAGACACATATGCAGTTCGACAGCGAATCACAACTCCACGATCATCAAACAGCAGTGTTCACTACCCATGCAAAGGTGATGATGTGATCATGATAATTAGATTTAAAATTATTTTAAATTCTCTTAATTTTAGATTCATGAATGATCTGACATAGATCAAGATGTGATCTTGATTGGATCGTATGTTGGATCAAATTTTTGAATTCTGCTACATCCTGATTTAGTCAATCAGATGTACGATTTTTCCTTCAGCTGGTATCTAAATTTCAGCATGATTTTGTTTTCAATGTGGAGCGGACTTCTACTAAGAGAAAGTCTACTGGGAAGAAGAAAAAATTTGTGAAGAAGTAGAAGGTAGAGAACAAGCTGAAAAAGGAAGTTTCGAAGAGAAAGACCATTGAGAAAGAAAAATGCTTCCACTACAATAAGGACAGTCACTAGAAGCGGAACTGCCTTGCCTACCTGACAAGCCTGAAGAACAAGAAGAAAGGCGCACCTTCTGAAGGTATGCTTGTTATAGAAACTAATCTAAAGATTTTTTCTATATTCATTTGGATGATAAACTTTGAATCTAGTGCTCATCTGTGTACTTCTATATAGGATCTTGAGGATAGTAGGAGGCTGAGGGAAGGTGAGATGACCATACGAATCAAAAATGAAGCAAAGATTGCTGCTGTGGCTGTAAGGATATACCCTCTATGACTACCATCAGGAATTGATCTTATACTTAGAGATTGTTATTTTGTACCTATTGCGAGCAGGAATCTAATTTCTATCTCTTGTTTGACATAAGAAGACTATATAATTAGCTTCTATAAGGACCACTGTAATATTTATTTTAAAAATAATAAAATTAAAAATAGTTTTTTTATTAACAATCTCTTTCAGCTACATATAGATGTGTCTGTAAACTATATCGAGCATGATGTGAATGCCATAGAAATTAAATGACCAAGAGATAAAATTAACCAAAAGTACTTATGCCACCTAATACTAGGTTATATAGGAGAAGACAGGATTAACAGCTTGAAGAAAATTGGGCTTTTAAGTTCGTTGACTTTTGAGTCATATCCGATCTGTAAGTCATGCCTTCAAGAAAAAATGATCAAGTTTCCTTTTGTAGGACACGAGGAAAGGACCACAGAGATACTTGCTCTGGTACATAGTGATGTATGCGGCCCATTTGATGTACCAGTCAGAGAAGGTTATCTCTACTTCATAATCTTTACCGATAATTTTTCACGATATAGGTATGTGTACCTTATGAGACCCAAGTCTGAAGTCTTGAAAAGTTCAAAAAATTCAGAAATGAAGTAGAAAAATAAACTAAAAATTTTCTTAAGATTCTTCGATTAGATCGAGAAGGTGAATACCTTAATGGAGAATTTATAAATTATCTCAAGGAGTATGGAAATGTCTCATAATGGACTCCGCCTAGAATGCCTCAACTCGATAAGGTTTCAAAAAAGAGAAATCAAATCCTATCGGATATAGTTCGATCTATGATGAACTTCACAGATATTTCTATTTTTCTTTGGGGTCATAGTCTATTAACTGTAATTTATTTGCTGAACAGGATTCTATCTAAAATCGTTCCTACCATACTGTCTGAGATATGGCATGGTAAGAAACTAAATTTGAGTAATCTTAAGATTTGAGATTGTCTTGTCCATGTCAAACCACAACAGGCGGACAAGTTAGAAACTAGGTCCCTAAAAGCTCAATTTATAGGATATCCTAAGGAGTCTTTAGGATATTATTTCTATATCCTAGAGGACCATAATGTGATTGTGAGTCGAAATACTATCTTTCTTGAAAAATAATTTATTCAACATGGAGGCATAGAAAGACAGATTGGGCTAAAAAAAAAGTCTCTGAAGAGCAACGAGCTTCGAAACCTATGGAATCGATGCAATTAGAGCCATTCCGTGCATCTCCTCCACCTCGTAAGTCTAATAGGACTTTCCATCTTCCTAAGAGATACTTAGGTATCATTACTGGGGATGTTGAGAAAATATTTCTCACTAGAAATAGGATACTTGGTGATGACCCCAAAATCTATGATGAGACGATATCAGATATCGACTCTGAGAAATGGTTAGAGGTAATAAAGTCAGAAATTGACTCGATGCACTCTAACTAAGTCTCAACCTTAGTGGATCCACCAGCAAATATTGTACCTATTGGGTGTAAATGGATCTACAAGAAAAAAATTAGTTTGGATGAAAAGGTAGAGACCTTTAAGGCTAAGCTTGTGGCTGAAGGTTTTAGTCAACATAAAGGTATTGACAATCAGGAGACCTTTTCATCGGTCGCCATGCTTAAATCCATCCGAACACTACTTGTTGTTGCAACATATCTCGACTATAAGATATGATAAATGAATGTGAAAATGACTTTCCTCAATAGATATCTTGAGGAAGATATCTATATGGAGCAGCCATTGGATTTCACTTTCAATGATGGGGATCATAAGGTTTGCAAACTGCAAAGATCTATTTATAAACTCAAGTATCTCAGAGTTGGAATGCACATTTTAATGATGTGATTAAATCATTTGATTTCATCAAAAATAAAGAGGAGCCGTACGTCTTCAAAAAAGTTAGTGGGAGTACTGTCACTTTTCTTATATTGTACATAGATGACATCTTCCTAATTGGAAATGATATTCTCATGTTAACATTGGTTAAGTTGTGGTTGTCCAAGAAATTTTTCATAAACGATCTTGGGGAAGCATCCTTTATTTTAAGGATTAAGATTTATACAGATAGATCTAGAAGGATGCTAGAATTGTCACAAAAAATATACATCAAGGAGGTGCTGAAGAGGTTCAGCATAAAAAATTTTAAAAGGAGACTTGTATCCTTTAGACATGGAATCTATCTCTCCAAGAAGATGTGTTCCAACACATCGGAAAAGATAGAATGCGTGAGCAAAATTCCTTATGCTTCGGCAATAGGGAGCTTCATATATGCCATGCTTTATACACGACCTAATATCGCCCATGTTGTGAGTGTCATAAGCAGATATTAATCAAATCCAGAAGATGAGCATTGGACTTTTATAAAATGTATCCTTAAGTACTTGAGAAGGACTAAGAATATATTTTTGATTTTTGAAAATAAAAAATTGGAGGTGCAGGGATATACTGATTCAGACTTCATATTTGATATTAATGATCGAAAGTCGACATCAGGCTGTATTTTTTTGTGCGATAGTGGTGCTGTGAGCTAGAAGAGTTTCAAGCAGCCTGTCACAGCAGACTCCACTCTAAAAGTAGAGTACATCATTGCATCGAAAGCTGCTAAGGAGATGTTCTAGTCCAAGAAGTTTGTTACAGAACTGGATGCGATGCCATCAAATATCATCCCATTTTTCTGTGATAAGAATGGTGTCATAGTCCTAGCTAAGGTGCCGAGGTCTCATCAAAAGTTTAAGCATATCGAGCGACGATTCCATCTCATCCATAATTACCTCGAGAAGGGATACATCGAGGTTAAGAGAGTCGACACTACGGATAATATGGCTAATCCACTAACAAAGCAATTGAGCCAGTAAAAGACTGAAGCCCACCTTGAGAAAATAAGATTTAGATTTCTAGCCAATTGGCTTTAGATCAAGTAGAAGATTGTTAGATGTATGCCCTAAAAGTCAGATTGATCGACACTTGTAAAATTTTTTAAGAGCATATTTTATAATACTGACTTATAAATTAATAAAACTAGGTTTATTTTTATTCATAACTTTATTTATTAAGTGTCTATGAATCATCCATTGAGTTAATAAGTATAATAATGTATATTCTCAAAAATTAAGAATTTAAGATATGTGTCATTAATAATTAATTGATAATCTGCTTCCGATCGTAGGATCATTATGAGGATGTTGCTTAATCCGGAGAGATTGGTGCACAATTGCTTTCTTAGGATAGATGGATCTTGAATTTATAGTGTGGAGACACTAGAGCAAGAATGCAAGTGCTTGCTAGGAATAAGGGTACTGAGCATGACCAAATATGAGTAGTCACTAGGATGTCTACCTTTTCTTCAGTGACTAACTCGATGCTGCAGTAGTATGTCTAGCTCTTTGACCTGAGATATCTCGACTATTCACAGTGAGATTACTGAAGTTTGATTACACCATAACTCGATCTTCTAGCCATACAGAGCCTTGAGGTTTATGTTGGCTGCAGTGGACTTATTGTAGGAATAGGGTGTATACCAAGATGGAATCTATCGATCTCGATAGATGAGAAGTAGTCTTATGTAGATCATAAAATTGAGTCCTAAACCCATGATGATGGCAGTGTGAATGATGAAAAGGTATTTCCATAAGATTTACAAGTGGACTCAAGTCAATTGAATCCAACATATGATAAGAATCAGGTTTAACGAGTTAACCTATGTCTTATCGAGACTTACGATAGAAGAATCGAATCACACAGCAAGCGCACCTAGAGATTCTATCATTCGATTCTAATAGGTTGTCATTACATATTGCTAAATGTCACAGTAGATCATGAGACCAATTAAAGTTATCTCGATGATCGATAATTTTAAATTGAATGAATTAGAAGGAGTTTCAATCCATCGAAAAGAGTTTCGATGATTTTGATAATGAAAATCATAATATATTCTATTACCAGATAGAATTAAACCTGTAGGATCACACAAATAAGGATATTAGTCTAAAATTGCATAATTAGGCTAGCAAAGTTTGATTGGGTTAGGATTAATTAAATTCTAATTTTGGATTTAAAAAAATCATGCTAGCACATGATTAAATCCAGTTTCTCCATGATTTGGATTTTCTATTGGATAGGGCTTGACCAAATCAATGCAAGCTCGTTTGGACACCAAGAGTTAGAGTTCTTGAAGCCACCCATGTAAGAATTAAAGGATGTTGGTGCCCCACATTTTTCTTCGTGTGATATCGGGAGAGAAAAGGTGGGACGCCCAAATGGAGAAGATCCACGAGGTGCGCCACCTTGTAGATAGGATGAGAGGATAAGGCTTTATCCCTTTTGAATTTGATTTCAAGTTTGAAGAGTATGAATTTGAGATGAGGATAAAGCACTATTTAAATTTAAAGGAAACTTATCCCCTTGTGGATGAGGATAAAGGTTATCACCCTTTTTAAATTCAATTTTAAATTTGAAGATTTCAAATTTAAATGAGGAAGGATAGATGAGGGCGCCTACAATCACATCCATCATGCACATCCCATGGTTTTTTCTCATGGGTTTTCTACAAAAAATTGGCATGAATAAGAGAGGGAAGGGGCCGCCACATTCCAAAGAGTCCCTCTGCTTTAAGTCATTTGATGACGTAAAATCCTAGGACTCTTAGGTTTCTAATTCTATAAAAGGGCCTCCCTGCCATAAGGTTTATTCATTCGAAACCCTGAACTCTCCTCTCATCTCCATGCCATCTCCCTCTCCTCTCTACTCTCTCCTCCTCTCCCATGCCCAAAAGAGTTGGGCTGGTCCATCAGGTGCGCTCGAAGAGTCGGATGCTGATAGATCTGTGCGAAGGAAGAAGAAGGCTACAATCAAGGGTTGATCGAGATTCTATCAGAGATCTAATCGAAGGCTGATCAAGAAGCTTGCTGATCTACCTTGATGAAGGTGGATCGAAGTCGGAGAAAGCATTTTAGTCCAAATCTAAGTGGATACTTGTAGAGGTCAGACACGTGTGTGGCTCGACAGCAAACCTCAACTTCTCGATCATCAGATAGCAGTGTTCACTACCCATGCAAAGTTGATGGTATGATCATCATATTCAGATTTAAAATTATATTAAATTCTCTTAATTTTATACTCATGAATGATCTGGCATAGATCGAGATGTGATCTTGATTGGATCACATGTCGGATCAAAATTTTGAATTCCATTGCATCCTGATTTAGTCGATTGAGTATGCAATCTTTCCTTCACAGTGCAGTAAAATTGGCGTGGAGTGCATTGTGGCAGTCGATTGGTCCACATAGAGCAATTAATAGTAGGATAGATATTTAATACTATTTAATTTTTTTCTGACAAAAATATCTATTTTCTTTGTAAAACAAAGAAAGAACAATGTCATTACTTTTGGATGCCTTATATGACTTTCTATAAGTATATATGATTTCTTGAATAATATATATAATTTTTTGTATCTTTGTATAATATCCTATTGATTATTATGACTTCCTGAAGTCTTATATGATGTGTTTGTTCATAATATTATCCATTGTGGGCAGAAGGATAGCAAAGAAAGTGAGAGTTTTTGAATCAAAGATTGTAACATTGAGGTGCTACCAAAATTGATATGGTTTGCATGCAACCGAGCTATCTTATTGGATTGGGTGGATGCTCGAGTGGTGGATGCGCGAGCATGCCGATAATGCTTCACCTGTGTGTTTGTACATGTGTGTATGTTTATGCTATATCTATCTGCACAATCATGTATTCCTTCTTTTCGTTGTTTTATTTTGCTACAAAGAATGCAATACTTCCCTGGCCATCTAATTAATTTTGGTGAGTTGTCTTTCAATAGCTGAACAATTAATGTTAGATTTAATTCAAAGGTTGTCTGCATGCCTTGCTAGCACTTGAGGTTTGTCATCAAATTGGCAGCTCATGAATGGTGGCTTTGGATTTGCTTCCTTTTGAAGATTTAGCTATTTATCTCGTCATTTGTTAAAATTAATTATTATCCCTCCATGCTGCTAAATTTGAATCCAAGCTTAACAGTTGTGAAACACAAGCATGTGGTGGGGATGGTCAATTGTGGTCGTGGCTGTGTGTCAGCCATGACCAAAGCACCTCGTCTAGTGGGACAAAAGGGGAAACCTATTATATGGCTGTGAGGACCTCTAGTATGGTGGTTAGTTTGGAGTGTACCTTTCATATGACACAATGGTTGATCTTCTTTTGTGGTATGAACCATTAGATAGCTCTTTACACAACTTTGAAAGCACTCCAACCTCTCCCCTCTATCTATGGGTGTGCATGCCTTAGTTCCGATCAGTTTAGGATCAATATTCAAAAGAACCAACTTCAATCAATTTTTTAAAACTGAAATAGATGGACCACATGAAAAAAATGTTCAAACCAATCTGAAAAAACTAGTTTGATTCGGCTCAATTTGTCAGGTTATGGGCTACTGGGCTTCTATCAAATAGGCAACTTATACACTAGGCTAAATATGGGCTGCTATCTATTTTAACTTCTAGCTATGCTAACTGGACAATTTATGGGACGAGCTAAATAGACAGCTTATAGATGGGCTTAATGGGATAAGATCACAACCTCCTTTGAAAAAATAGAATAGCAATTCTAAAATTTTAAAACTAAACTAAATCTGAAAAAATTTGATACAAACTGAACCAAAAATAGTAGTTTGAATTGGTTTTGTACTTTGACTGATTTAGTTACACACCCCTACTTCCATCTATTAGTACAAATCATGAAGCAAACATCGCACTTTGAAAATTATGCAATATGCAATCTAATGGTCAGAATGATTCCGATGAAGAATTTTATGGAGGTTCTAACTTAGGTCAAGATATCTCTCTATGATCGATATTTTATCGATCATTTCTTTGGAGATCTTAGCCATAGCTGAGATATCTCCATAAGGTTAGCACTTTCTGACCCAGTCATCAGGGTCCAGAACGAGGCTCGGATATCTTAGATCAAACCATCTTTCTTCAAGGACCAAGGTTTTGTCTCAAGATGATGTCTTCATTTGTTTCCAATGGTTTCGTTAGTGGTCAGTTGCAGCCGACTTTAGTCAACTTTTTACTTGGTCACTTTAACAATGAACCTAGACAAAAATTTGAAGAGGACATCTTCATTGATTTAGTAAATTGATAAACAACTTATCGATAAAACATTGTCAAGTTCTCGATATTCCATGTTCAAGGAATGGGGGTACCATCAAGGGCTTCAAAAAGTTGAAGAGGACATCTTTGTTGATTTAATAAATTGATATATAACCTATTGGTAAAACAATGCCAAGTTCTCGACGATATATGTTCAAAAAATGGGGGTACCATCGAGGCCTTCAATTTTATAAGCCCTTGGTTTGATGACTTTGGCAATTTTGTACGGCCCTTCCTAGTTTGGGGCTAATTTGTCTTACTCCATAGGTTTAGACACCTTGGCTTGATGGAGGATGAGGTCGACTAATCAGAATATTTTTGATTTGACTTACGAATTATAGTAGCAGACTACTCATTGATGGTAGGATGCCATCTTGATTTGAGCCCATTCTCTGCTTTCTTCCAGCAAGTCCAAACTTGTTTGGAGTCGACCCAAATTCTCCTGCTCATCATAGTATTCCACCCTAGTTATTGGCATTCCGATCTCAATGGGGATGACTGCCTCAACGTCGAAAGTAAGGTTGAAGGGTGTCTCCCTAATAGGAGTCCGAGGAGTCATCTGATAAGCCTAAAGCATGATGTAGAGTTCCTTGGCCTAGAGCCCTTTGGCTTGACTGAGCCTTGAGTTTAATCCTTGTAGGATCATATGATTTGTCACCTCAGATCTCCATTAGACTATGGGTAGCCAATCAAGTGAGGCTATAGTCGATATGAAGTTTCGAGTAGAACTCTCTAAACTTTAGATTATCGAATTATCGTCAATTATCAATGATGATGGCTTGTGATGTTGGGATGCGCAGGTAATTTCATATATATATTTCAAAATTTTTTTTAAAAAATTACAGTGGAAGACAACTAGATTAATCAAATTAATCTAACATGCATATGATCTAATCATCAAATCAACCTACTCTAGGATCTATGGCATGTTATGTTGCATATAAAATCTGAAATAATTTGAAGATAAAATCAGCATGCATGCATATGAGCAGTAGATCACATCTACTTCTAATCTGAGTTCAGAACTCCATACTCGATCATGGGTCGATGATCTCCACTGTTGAGAGAAATGGTGGAGAGAATCTTTATTAGTTGCTCGCAGCCACACATGCATCCAGTCTCTATGAAAAATTCACTCGAAGCTTCGATCTAATCGATTTTCTTGGGAGTGCTAGCTCGCATGAAGACCTTCTTCTTGATTGATCTAGATCCTTTCTTCAAATCTCTAAAATTTTTTCAGAAGTTGAAGATAGACTTCTAAAGGAGATGAAGAGGTAGAAGAAAGATGAAGAAAAAAATAATTTTTTTTAATTTATTCTCTCTTCCCAAACCCTTAGAACTAAAAATCTGAAATTCAGATTTTTGCACACACCCCAAGAGAGAGGACCCTCCTCTCTATTTTGCACATCATAAACCATGCCCAAACTTCTACCATGTGAAGAGCTCTCTTCTGGTATCTTGCACACATAAAAGAAATCATAAAAGTCTCTTTTATAAGCATGTAAAGAGGTGGGGTGAAGAGTCCCAATGATCTTGGACTCTTATAGGATTCTGCCTCCCTTCACAATTCTACATCCCAAAATACACCAAAAAATATGGGACACCCCTTCCCATATTTTTTCATGGTAAATTAATTAATCTTTCATAAAAAATCTTCTCAAAATATCACATATATAAGGAGAAAAAAATTTATTGGCATGGAGAGGTTGATTTAGATGAGAACAGATTCTCTTCATAAGGAATATTTTGAAATCTAATTTCAGAACTTTTTTTTTATCAAAACTAAATCAGATTTGGAGGTGAGATAGATAAGGAAAGGACTCTTTGGTGTGAAAAAATATCATACAAAATAATTTTGTGTGTGGAGATATATGACATGCAATCTGGGTTAGTACAGGGAGAAGAGTCCTATCCAATAAGGACTCTTAATTTCCTTATCTGAATCTAAACTAAATCATATCTGGTTTAGCTTAAATAAAATATATGAAATCTAATCTAATTAGGTTCATAAATCTTTAATCAAATTAAAAATTGATTGAACTAAAATTCTAATCAAATCAAAGATATTTCTTCTTTACCAATTAGATCATCTCATAACCTAATCGGATCAAACCTAATTGAATCCAATTCAATTAGATTTTATTTAATCCTCTTTGCTCAATCAAATTAAGCTAATCAGCAATCTATTACTAATTAATCCTTCATTAATTCACTAACACTTGATGAATTAATTTATTACAATTTTTGTATAAGATTAATCACCAATGGAATTGACAATTAAGCTCTTGAATGATTCTCAATCGTTGATCAGTCACATGATCAGTCAAAAACTTCTTTTGAGTGTGACCTTATAGGTTCGAACCTAAGCCAGTAGCATAGGAACACCTTTCTGAACCAATCAATGTAACTATATAGCAATGATGACCCAACGTCCGGATAGGTCAAATGATGGCGAAGCAACATTCAAAAATCTATTGGCATATGGTTACCGTATAATCATCCCTTTGACCCTAATGCTCGAGGATGACCTAAGATTTAACTGTCAATCCTAGATAAGTCATCCATATTGTATTTCAATCTTTTTCAAATCCATCACATGGATTATCCAGACCCAGATTTTGCTAAATTGAAATACACTGATGCATATCTTCTACTAATTTGGAGGGGTCAATCTCATCTTGACTCATGCACCGACTTGACAAGTACTTGACTGTATCCAGAAATTTTTCATTACTAAATTAAAAACTCAGTTAGTTCAGCATCAAAATACAGTGAGTTGCTTGCAAATCACCATGGTGATCTCAAGTCGGAGGGACACTTATACCCATATCCATCGTGAGCTATTTTTGATAGTAGCGTGCTCCGCAGTTGGTCACGTTCAGTGATGATTTACTCCTATATCTCACCTGCATGCCATACCAGTATCTCCATACTATTTGATTACGAGAACAACTAATGCATATAGCACACAACAACCTACACTTGATATCACTATCATCCTAGTAATAGCGTATCATTTGATCGCGAACCAGTTTAAGGACTATGCGATAAATCTTTCTTTATCGATCAAAGTAGTCCTAAGGACTTCATCACAACATAGGAGTTCGTTAGAAGATATATCTTTATGATGAAAAATATCAAATAACTTTTATTATTTATCAATTCATATACAATTATAGTTAGCACAATCGTCACACGATCGGCTTTAGGACACATTTTTCAACAACTCCCACTTAGACTCAAGCCAATCAGTATAGTATCATATATCCATCTTCGATTTATCATCTCAAAACTCTTAGATACTGAGGCTTTAGTAAATGGATTGATCAAGTTCTTCTTTCCGTCGATCTTCTAAAGTTTAATGCTATCTTAACAGATTTTTCAAATAAGGTGGTAGCAATGCAAAATACCGATAATCTAATGGGACTTGAGCTCCTTGGCATGAGCTATGGCTCCAATGCTATACATTATAGTAGGACCATTATTGGAGGATGCTACTCTTAGTTTGTCAGTGAACCTGTACAATCACATAGCTTGCTTGCAAGCATCGAATACTGCAATGCATTCTACCTCGCAATTTGAATTAGACTATATTGCTCTGCTTGAAACCTTTCCAACAAATTGCTCCATTATTTAAGGTAAGGATGTATTCTGATACATTCTTACTATTATTATGTCTAACTGAAAATTGAAGTCATACTCCATAAGTTTTAAGTCAGATTCTCCATAATCGAGTTACCGATCCTTAGTATTTTTCTAATACTTAAGGATGACCTTCCAGTGATTCTCACCTAGATCTTGCAAGTATCCACTCACTACTCTAGTGAGTATACCATATCTGATGTCATACATGGTGTACATGATAGAACAAATTTTACTCATAAACACTCTATGTATGTTAGATTGGAATAACCCAAATAACCTCTTAGATCTATCTCTATAGATCTTCATCCCTAAGATGAGGGATGCTTTTTCCAAATCCTTAATGGAAAATAATAATAACAGTGAAACCTTTATTCTCTATAATATAAGGAATGTCATTCTCAATTAAGAGAATTTTATTCACATACAAGATAAGAAATACATTTATAGAACTATTAACCCATTTGTATTTGCAAGGTTCTTCTCCATTCTCAACGAAGCCATGCGTTTTGATTACTTATCAAAATACATGTTCCAACTTCAAAATATTTAGCATTGCCATAGAAAATAATTATCTCATTATGGTTGATAAGTAGTATATTTTTATATTTATTGAAGGTATTTTTGATAATTTATGGTGCTAACATCTTCTTAAAAATCCTAATTTCATGAATTTATTAAATTTTTCTAAAAAATAAAATAATTTTGAAAAAAATATGAAATTAGGTATATTTATAAAAAATAGATGTTAATTTAATTAAGTAATTTAAGCACCAAAATGAAGAGAAATTTTTGAAAATTTTAATACATATTTTTTTTAATTTTTCAAAAGAAAATCAGAGCAAAAATAGAGCTAAAATATCCTAAAAAAATAAAAAAAAATAGCTTCCGGTGTACGGTGGGCCGGTCGGTCGGTCCACAGAGCCAGGGCGCGGTCCACAGGAATAGTTACGCAGTCCATAGGCGTCGTTCACAGTGAGAATAAGATCTTGGGCACGATCCAACGGTTGAGATTTAATCCGACCCAGATCCAATGGTTCAGACTCGTTGCCGACTTTGAATAGGACTCTTTTGCGCGATCCGACGGCCCAGAAGCAATCCATCACGCGATCCAACGGCTGTTATCGCTCCCGACTGTGTTAAAGACTCTTTTACACGATCCGACGGTCAGAACTTCATCAAAACCCAGATCGGATGGCTGACATTTGATCCGACCCTGATAAGGATTATAACTCTGATTTTTGAGCAGATCTGGGCGGTCCGAAGCTGATCCGACGGTCAGAAATATTCCTAAGAAGATTTATACGATTTCTAAGGGTTTTAGGACTCCTTTTCCTACCAAAAAATCATGAAAAATTCATCTATAAATAGGGGGTCCAGGAATAAGCTTTGGGAGTAGAAAATTTGAGTAGAGAGTGTAGAAAAAAATAGAGAAAAAAATAAAATAGCTTTAGAGACCCAAGGAAAAGAAGGAGAAAAATCAGTTCGCTCTACAGAGTACGACGGAAGATGGAGAGGTCATCAACCATCTTCCCGACGAGGCTTGGCTGAACAACTTCAGATCCTTGTTACAGTTTTATTTTTATTTTATTTTATTATTCCTTTTAAATTCCTTGTACTTGAATTTCAACTTCAATTAATGCAAAATTTATTTTCCTGCACTTTAAATTCCTACCTTTTATTGTTTTGCACGTAGATGCTAGGATCTAATTAGTAGATCTTAGTATTAATTTATTTTTATACTTTTTAAATTTTTGTTATTTATTTTTGTTGCAAGTAGATGCTAGGATCTAGTTAGTAGATCTTAGTAACCGATTTATTTTTCGCACTTTTAATTTTTGTTTCCGACTTAAGTTGCTTTCTCTAAAATTTTATTTTTTTTTTAAATCAAAGATTTCAAATCAAAATCTTGCTTTCTCTGTGGATTCGATCCGACTCACTACTTTCTACATATTTTTAATTTTTATTGAAGTCAGAATTTGATTGATAATCATGGTGTCTTAACGACAGCATCTTGATCCTATCAATTTTTGGCGCCGTTGCCGGGGAAGGCACCAATTTTAATGTTTGATTTCTTTGATTTTCTTGTGACTATTGCTTACTAACTTTTTTTATCTTTTTGCAAAAAAAATTCAAAAATTCAAAAAAAAAGGGGGAGATAGAAAGCTTCCAAGTTGGTGAGATCAATCCTAACCCTAGCCTTAACTATTTTTTTTTAGTATTAATTACTATTTTTTTTAATTAATCTAAAATTTATCCACATAAACCTAATAAAAATTGTATGACAAGAGTAGAAACTTAATTTTTAGGAGCATTCATCATTGTAGATTTATTTTTGGTGATTGCTGGAGACAAGATAAGCTTTCAAGTTTTATTAATTTCATGCATCTAATTTAGTTGCATAGAACCCCTTGTTTGAAATTGATTGTGCATATTCATCTCAAATTAATTTAAGGGCAACACCCATAACAAGATAAAGTAGGGATTTCATCACCCTTTCTTGGCCCAAAAACAACCAACCAGCATTTCACATTAACCCTAGCCTAACTAAAATCAAGTAGACATTGGCCCCTAGTATTAATCGAGTTCAGTTTTGAGTATTGTGGTAAAGTCAAGTGCAAAGTAAGTTCGAACTCACCCCTGAAACTGGTGTCTAAAGCTAGAGGTTACAAAGGCTCTGCCTAAGTAGACTCGTGGTTATTTAATTGGTTCCGTTAGCTTACCTGACCAATTCAATTGGTGTCTAAGACAAGCAACGGGGGGACCCCCACGATCTCACCTCTTACCTGGCTAGTTGAAAAAAGTGAGAACAAACCCAATTTGTATTTAGACTAAGCCACTCTACATCAAACTGTTAGGTCTAAGAAACCCGTAGGTGTCTAGGTTTAACTATTAGCTAACTTGATTGCAATTAACACTTAACCACAACTAATTCTTCTCATCTTACATCTTTAGGTCTAAGATTTTTCTTAAGGATCTCACCTTTAAAACATTTCTCTTTCTTTCTTTTCTCTTCTTTTTCTCCTCCTTCTTCTTTAAAAAAAAAAAAAAATTTTCAACAACACATATAATAGGGTTTGCACTAATACATGCATGGTATAATTTTTTCTGACCTAGTTGAACCTAATTCTGAAATTGAACGACTGATCCATACTAAACATGATAATCAAATGGTTAGAAATTCTAAGAACCACCTAGGCAGATGAAAGAATATTTTATTTCTTCCACCTATAATCCATCAATATTTTCATCATTCTATGAGATCAAATATTCAGACTCTAGTCCTAAGGCCGATCTGAACCTAATAGCCCAAAGATTAGATAAAGTCGACTTTCTTGCCCAGAAATTTGATCAGTTCCTAGCATTAGGTCAACAATCTCCTGCACAATACACACCACCACCTAATTATCAGGAGATTTGTTCTATCTATACTAGTCCGGCCCATCATGTGAGCGAATATCCCACGGCTGCACAGTTTTCACCTTTCATTCAAGAACAAGTTCAAACTGCTCAAGGTTACTCCAATTCTGTCAATGACCCATTCTTAAATATATATAACCAAGATTGGAGGAACCATCCTAATTTTTCTTGGAGATCCCAACAGACTCAGGCTCAGACCCAAATTTTTTCTTTGCAAAACTTTCAGAGTAGGCCTCAATACCAAAACTATGACTATAATAGTGGTCAGCCTAGTCAACCTATCCAGCCATCCTATTACAATCAGCTGTTATACCCACCTCCTCAATAGACTAATCTAGCTGATGATAGATTGAACCAACTTCAACAAATGATTATGATCCAACAGTAATTTCTCACCAGACTAGAAGTACAAATAAGTCAATTAGCTGAATCTTCTATGAGGAGAGAACTAGATCAATTGCCAAATGAACAAATATCGAATTTTGAAAATAATCCACCCATCCACTAATCACCTGGACCTAATCATCAATCCAATGGCCCACCTAAGAATCCCCAATTTGAAAGTGATAATGCAATTTTTGAGCTTAAAAGTGATAGGATTTTTAAGGATCCATACCAAGATTAGGTGAGTGAGGCTAGTACTGATGCTAATCAAAATATGAATTTGAAAGAAAAAGTTAGTACTGAAGCTAACCCAATAGAAGAATCTGAGCCCAAAATTGATACTGAGAAGAGAGCGGATGAGTTACCCAAGATATATTCATCAAAAATTCTGTTTCCTTTAGCCCTAGAAGCTGGTTTTTTACTCTAGAATCATCACCTCCTCCAGAACTGCAATCATCTTTGATTACACCTGAGTATACATGTTTAAAATCAACTAACACCCTTTTAGCACCCATTACTTCAAACTCAACTCCTAACCCAAAAACTCAATTTATGAGCATTATAGAAGAACAAATAGGAAAAATTCTTAACAAACAAGGGTCTGTGAATGGGTTTGTGAATTATCTTTCTAAAATTAAAAATAGAGATGTGAAATACTTTCTTAAGATTGGCAATAAACTACTGAAATTTATTATAGGCCATCTTTCTGAGATTGGCAATCCAAAACCATTGAGATTTGTCAATCCAATATTCGACACGGGATAGGTGAGAGAATCTTCATATGGTCTGGCTGAAGACGGTAAACTTAGCGCTTCCTGGGAGGCAACCCAGTTTTTAATTTCTGCTTTTATCTTTGCTTTCTTTTGTATTTTGTTTAGGATAATCGAGTCTTACTTTGTGTCTTTTGTAGGGATCTGAAAATAATATTGGCTAAGTTGGGGAGAGAATCAGTTTTGAAAAGACTTATGGATCAGGTGATATCTCTCCTTTTCTTTCTCTTTACATGCACCGTTCATTTTTCTTACTCCATTGAGGACAATGTCGATTAAGTTGGGGGGGGATAATAAAAATTTTTTTAATTTTTAAAGTCCTCAAGTAAGTTAGTATTTAGTATTTAAGCATCTGATTATATTTAAGAATTGAGTTAAACCAAGTATTTTTAAAAAAAAAATTGATGTACAGATCAGAGAGTTTGTGAGATATTGAGGGATCAAGTATTAAGAAAACTCAATAAAGAGTTAAGTTTAGAACTTAAACAGTTTTCTTTGAGCATTTCTAAATTTTTTTTTACCAGCATCAAAGAAGAGTTTACTTTCTATGGATTTGTGTAGAGTAACTATATGTTTCTTCATATATTAAAAAAAAAATTTTCAAGTACTTCATGTTGAGTAACCGGGCCTCTTTGCTTAAGCAAGCATTGAGTTTCGCGTCAAAAGGTATGAAGGGCAAAGAGGCTTTGTTGTAAAGTTAGTTTTAACTCGTAGCCTGTTTGATTCGAGCAAGTAGGTTCGAGGGGTATTTTATACCTAGTGCCCTAAAGTCATCTGGTTTGGGAGTCATTGACTGAAAACTCGTTACATGGGTCAAACAGAAAGCTTAAGGGGTTAAGACACTCAATAGCGGTATAATATTAAAAAAATAATAATAAAAAAAATAATCAATAAATGAAAGACAGAAGTAACAATATACTTGTCCATATGAAAGTTAATAATTTGGAGATAAAGGTAGAGATAATTTAGAAAAAGTTCAGAAAAAGTTTAGCGTTCTTAGTTTAACTTTCATATTGACTAGTATTAATACCCAATGATATATCTTATTTACACTCTACTGAATATCAATGGTCTTTTGAAAATTATTTGGTGAAATTCGAAACTTTAAGTTAAACGTACTTAATTCTAAATTCTTTCTTTACTCGAGGATGAGCAAAGTTCAAGTTGGGGAGTGTGATAAGTAGTATATTTTTATATTTATTAAAAATATTTTTGATAATTTATGGTGCTAACATCTTCTTAAAAATCCTAATTTCATAAATTTATTAAATTTTTTTAAAAAATAAAATGATTTTGAAAAAAATATGAAATTAGATATATTTATAAAAAAATAGATGATAATTTAATTAAGTAATTTAAGCACCAAAATGAAGAGAAATTTTTGAAAAATTTAATGCATATTTTTTTTAATTTTTCAAGAAAAAATCAGAGCAAAATTGGAGCTAAAATATCCTAAAAAATAAAGAAAATAGCCTCCGGTGTACGGTGGACCTGGTCGGTCGGTCCACAGAGCCAGGGCGCGGTCCACAGGAATAGTTATGCGGTCCACAAGCGTGGTTCACAGTGAGAATAAGATCTTGAGCACGATCCAACGGCTGAGATTCAATCCGACCCAGATCCAACGGTTCAGACTTGTTGCCGACTTTGAATAGGACTCTTTTGCGTGATCCGACGGCCCAGAAGCAATCCATCACGCGATCCAACGGTTGTTATCGCTCCCGACTGTGTTAAGGACTCTTTTGCGCGATCCGACGGCCAGAACTTCATTAGAACCCAGATCGGACGGCTGACATTTGATCCGACCCTGATAGGGATTATAACTCTGATTTTTGAGCAGATCTGGGCGGTCCGAAGCTGATCCGACGGTCAGGAATATTCCTAAGGAGATTTATACGATTTCTAAGGGTTTTAGGACTCCTTTTCCTACCAAAAAATCATGAAAAATTTATCTATAAATAGGGGGTCCGGAAATAAGCTTTGAAAGCAGAAAAAGTGAGTAGAGAGTGTAGAAAAAAATAGAGAAAAAAAATAAAATAGCTTTAGGACCCAAGAAAAGAAGGAAAAAATCGGTTCGCTCTACGGAGTACGACGGAAGACGGAGAGGTCATCAACCATCTTCTCGATGAGGCTTGACTGATCAACTTCAGATCCTTATTATAGTTTTATTTTTATTTTATTTTGTTGTTCCTTTTAAATTCTTTGTACTTGAATTTCAACTTCAGTTAATGCAAAATTTATTTTCCTACACTTTAAATTCCTATCTTTTATTTTTTTGCACGTAGATGCTAGGATCTAATTAATAGATCTTAGTACCAATTTATTTTTATACTTTTTAAATTTTTATTATTTATTTTTATTGCAAGTAGATGCTAGGATCTAGTTAGTAGATCTTAGTACCCGATTTATTTTTCGCACTTTTAATTTTTGTTTTCGACTTAAATTGCTTTCTCCAAAATTTTATTTTATTTTTTAAATCAAAGATTTCAAATCAAAATCTTGCTTTCTCTGTGAATTCAACCCGACTCACTACTTTCTACATATTTTTAATTTTTATTGAAGTCAGAATTTGATTGATAATCACAGTGTCTTAACGACAGCATCTTGATCCTATCAATGGTCAATACCATAATGTTGACAATATCCTTACGCAACTAGATGAGTTTTGTAGATCTCCACCTTCTCGTCTGTGCTACTCTGATCCTATTGGAGATCCATTTACACTCTATAGGTTTTACCCCTTCAAGTGGATCAACGAGTGCCCATACATCATTGATCTTCATAGACTCTATTTCGGACCTATGGCTCCAAGCCATTATTCGGAGTCGAACCTCTACATGGCATCCATGTAGGTGATCAAATCCTTGTTATTCTCATCGAATTCAACAAGATCACATCTCGAACTTAGATACCAAAGTATCTATTCGACGGACGTGGTACTCTACCAGATCTCCTTAATGATGCTTTTACAATAGGTTTCAGATTTGATCTAATCAAATCTGTTCTATGGGTTCACCAGATTGTGTTGGTTCTTCTATCTGTCGAATTTCATAAGTTCTACATTAAAAGTGTCAGTACCTTCACCAAGATACTTTTTTTCTAAAAGAAATACCGAACAACACTTGTTCTTTAGCATAGTAGAAGTTATATCCTCTAGATTCTTTGAGGTATCCTACAAAGTAATACATATAGGAACAGAATCCAAGCTAATCAATTTGCAAATGCTCGACATAAACTAAACACTCCCGAACCCCAAGGTAAGAAAGTATCGGCTTATGTCTAGTCCATATCTTATATGGAGTCTTTATAACTATTAATTCAAAATTCAGCTCAGAACATAATAAGTAGTCTTAAGAGTATAACCTTAAATGGAGATTGACAGACTTGTAAATCTCATCATAGATCGAACTATGTTTAACAAAGTCGAATCCAACAGGAGAGAATCCTATTCTCTTCTAGATATATCAAAACTTACTTGAAATGCATTCTCCTCTTCAATCTGATTGAAAATTTTCAATGCTCTTTCAAGTTTATTTCTCTACCTTATTATAGACTTATTTGAATATTTTAAATAATCTAAATTTATGACAAACATGTTCATAGATCCAATATATCAGTATGTATCAGATTTAAAACATCATTGGCTCATTCACCTTTTTCAACAAAAAATGACTTGGTCATCTTACTAAGGAGATAGGATTGACATGTTGACAATGATTCACAATCATTAAATTCAAGAATTATCTTCTGTTGATCTTATTCTTATTTATATGATCGAGCTTAAATTATCAAAGATATGTTTTCATGACATTATCTATTTTAGGGAGTTTGTTTGATTGTGTACAATACACTAATAAGTTGTGACTATTCATAAATGTCATTTCTTAGTTATCCATATGATTTTGACATCATTCATAATGATATCATAAAATCATTAGACAATAGTGATAATCACTAAAATGATATTCTTAGAATTGACAATAAGCTCGACGATTCCTAAAATCAGGATTGGAATATGACTTCCAACTCCAACATTTAGGAACCTCTTACTATTGTCAAACTTTCTACTAATCTGAAGTCATTACAATAATTTGCATAGACTTCTAATATCCAATACCTAGGTAGTAGTGTCACAAATAGAAAATCATAAGGTATTATCATATAAGTATCTTGTTCAGCAATCCTTTGCTGATTTCTCTTTCTTTGCCTGTTCGGATCAAGAGACTCTACCAGACTAGATTAATCTTACTCTTTTGTCAATTTCAAGCTTATTAGCCCAAGTATGACTCTTTTCCATCTTCTTTTTCTTTTTCTTTCTCAAAAAATTATTACCACATTGAAGATATATCTTTTAGAGGTACAAAAAGAACTCCTTCAATATTTGAAGAATTTTTTTCCACTGAGCATCATCAAATTTATAACTAAATTCATATTTTTTGCTGCTCTCAAAAACACCACATGATGATATGATCATTGGGCCACTTCTGATAAGTGCCTTTGATCGCATCACATGTGTTGGATGTGAGAACTTCAGATGCTGGATCCATAACCATATTTAAGATCCATTCATTCTCTAAAACTATTTGCAATTTTTTGATATCAATTATCGAAGTTAGGTCCTATAAATTAATCACTATCAAACAGTGAATGGAGCAACGTTACGTGTAGCCATAACTGAAAGAAAAATACATGACCTCTATGTTTATGAATTGATTAAGTCTAAAGACTTAAATTTTAGTCTAAATATTCTTCCATTATTTTAGTTAAATGGTAGCCTCTACCTTCAATCCGAGAAAATTACCTTAATTCTTTAGCGAGTACTAGAATCCACACAGACTGCATACAATCTGAAGATGGCTTGATCAATCCATATGCATCTATGAGTAGGTTCTCAATCAATTATTTTTTAAAATAATTTTTAATAATTAATTTGTCTCAAATTTTATTTCGGTAGGTGATGGGCCTCCACTGAAGTTTCAGTTAGATCAAACCATTACATGAACTTATTCAGTATTTCTAACTAATGAATGATCAAGTCTGAGGATGGCTCGATCAATCCAACCATCATCAGATAGTACAACAGAGTCATCATATGATGAATAATAATTCCATCATTCAGATAGAATACCAGACGAATGATGCCTGCAATGTCAATCAGAAATAATGGACCCATTATCATTCACCTTAATGGGAGGCTATGATCTAGTTATCCCCATAATTAGCTCATTTTATAGACCTAATAATTTAAAAAATTTAATCAATTTAAAAAGAGATAAGAAGAGATCAACCAGTAAACCATAATTCTTTCACTGACTTCACCAAGTCATTAAATTGGATTAAGATTCATGCTGGTTGAACTGACATCTAGATCAGTCATACTGATCAACCTTAATGATATGGGTCAACTTGAATCACTTAGTGGTCTAATCAAAATATAATTCACCAAATTAGTCAGGTAAGTCAGATCGATGGGAGGGTCTGCTAAGCTTGCTTTAGACACCATCAAAATGGTCAGATAAGTCATTCCCAATTAAAAATCATCGATCAAACTATCAAACTTATCTTAGATATTAATTGGTTAATTAGTTTTTATTTGACCAGCTTAATGATTCGGGTTCAACCAATGAGCCATAATCAAGGTCTATTGGATCTAATTAAAGATATGGACTTGACCATCTATAACTATTATATTGGTTCTACAGAAATTCTGATTTAATCTAATTCAATATTTGATTAGATTTAATCAATTTCTCTAGTTAGTCCATTAACTCTTTGATTCTAATCTTAGGTCTAACTCAATTAAGAGGACTTGATTTGAGCTAACCCATGCCTTCATGTTTTATGCGAATGACATTAGATCTTTAATTCACAATCTAGATCTAATCAATTCTACCCTTAATTTTTAATTAAGTTCAGCATCAACATGGGTTTAGGTTATGGTTTGAAACAATTTCAACTTTTTATTTTATAAATAATTTACAATAAATATTATGTAAAAATTTTTTATTCTGAAACTAGGTTGACTTAATCAATATTGAGCCGGCTACACAGAGACTGGGTCAACTCAGTTCAAAACTGGGTCAGCTCCGTAATTTTGTAAGAATGATTCAAGGATTTCAGATCTGAAAAATCTTGCATAATTCTAAAATAAAATCAATCATAATATTTTTAGATTATATCTAAAACTTTTATGATTCGAGATTTTATTTGTCATGATTAAAATAATTTTAATCATATAGATTAGATGCTTTATTTTGCATACAATTTTGTATCACATACAACAAACCTAAGGTTTCAAGATCTAGGGTTTCACAGAAAAATAAGTTTCTTCTTTTTCCATTTTTCTTCATAGGATCTAATTACATGGCACCTCTACACGTCATAAGAGTAGCCCATCGAATGGAAAGAGAGGGCCTTTAAACTCTTCTTGATTTTATGATCAGATAGTCTGGTGATCAACCCAATCTAAGTACTTACTAATTGGATCATCTAATCTAATCACATATCATTATACTTGAATTTAGATCTAATCTAAATTCTATCAGATCTAATTATAATCTTAGATTATATCTAAATCAAATCATAAACATCACATGCACGATATAAAATTAGATTTTAGCAATGATCAGTATAAATTAGGACAACCTTTTCACTATAAGGGGTAAACCCTACAGCAGGGATAATTTTTATGTCAGTTTGTGCGATCAACTATTAATTAAATTTAGATCAAAATATCACATATCAAATCTAAATAAAATTAAAATTTATATTTAATATGCACATAAATCATGTCATAACGAATCTAGGCTCTGATACCACTGTTAGGATGCATAGGCGATTTCATACATATATTATAAATTTTTTTCAAAAAAATTATAGCGAAAGATAACTAGATTAATCAAATTAATCTCACATATATATAATCTAATTATCCAAATTAATCTACTCTAGGATTTATGATATGTTATGTTACATATAAAATCTGAAATAAATCTGAATATAAAATCAGCATGCATGCATATAACCAGTAGATCACATCTACTT